>NW_010321363.1:0-1407 GCF_000700745.2 Antrostomus carolinensis
CCAGAATTTTCATCCAGAATTTTTTCTCCCCAGATTATTTATTTTTTCAGAATTTTCCCTCCAGATTATTTGTTCTGAGAATTTTCCAAAATTTTTACCCTCCAGATTATTTACTCCCCAGAATTTCACAGAATTTTCATTCTCCAGATTATTCATTCTCCAGAATTTTCATTCTACAGATTATTTATTCCCCAGATTTTTTACCCTCCAGATTATTTATCCCCAGAATTTTTATTCTCCAGATAATTTATTCCCAAAATTTTCCCTCTCCAGATTATTTATTCCCAGAATTTTCCAGAATTTTATTTCTCCAGATTATTCACTCCCCAAAATTTTCCCTCTTCAGATTATTTATTTCCAGAATTTCAATTCTCCAGATTATTTATTCCCCAGAATTTTCATTCTCCAGATTATTTACTCCCAGAATTTTTTCTCTCCAGATTATTTATTCCCCCGAATTTTTACCCTACAAATTATTCACTCCCCAGAATTTTAATTCTCCAGATTATTTATTCCCCAGAATTTTCCCTCTCCAGATTATTTATTCCCAAAATTTCCCAGAATTTTTATTCTCCAGATTATTCACTCCCCAGAATTTTCATTCTCCAGATTATTTATTCCCCAGACATTCTCCAGATTATTTACTTCCCAGAATTTTCCAGAATTTTCATTCTCCAGATTATTTACTTCCCAGAATTTTCCAGAATTTTCATTCTCCAGATTATTTACTTCCCAGAATTTTCCAGAATTTTCATTCTCCAGATTATTTACTTCCCAGAATTTTCCAGAATTTTCATTCTCCAGATTATTTACTTCCCAGCACTTCCCAGAATTTTCATTCTCCAGATTATCTACTCCCCAGAATTTTCCCCTCCAGATTATTTACATCCCAGATTTTTTCCTAATTTTTATTCTCCAGATTATTTGATCCCAGAATTTTCATTCTCCAGATTATTTATTCCCCAGATTTTTTACCCTCCAGATTATTCACTCCCCAGAATTTTCCCTCTCCAGATTATTTATTCCCAGAATTTTCCAGAATTTTATTTCTCCAGATTATTCACTCCCCAAAATTTTCCCTCTTCAGATTATTTATTTCCAGAATTTCAATTCTCCAGATTATTTATTCCCCAGAATTTTCATTCTCCAGATTATTTACTCCCCAGAATTTTTAATCTCCAGAGTATTTATTTTCCAGAATTTTTATTCTCCAGATTATTTATTTCCCATAATTTTTACCCTCCAGATTATTTATTCCCCAGAATTTTAATTCTCCAGATTATTCACGCCCCAGAATTTTCTCTCTCCAGATTATTTATTCCCAAAATTTTCCCTCTCCAGATTATTTGTTCCCAGAATTATCCAGAAATTTTCCCTCTCCAGATTATTTATTCCCCAGAATTTTCA
>NW_010321364.1:0-6488 GCF_000700745.2 Antrostomus carolinensis
GCCCCGGGCCCGCCCTCCGCCCGCCCTCCCGCCGCGGCCCACTGCCGGGGGACGGGCTTTCTAATTACAGGGGCGGCCAAGCCACCGGCGGCCACGAGCAGCCCGGGCCAGCACCGCCTGCGCTGGGCGACACGGGTGTCACTTACCCCCGGGGCGGCCGCCCTGTCACCCAGGCGTCAGCAGTGTCCCTGCATGCGAGCGAGGGCACCGAGTCTACTCTGGAAGTTTCCCCAGCTCAAAAACTCAAACAAGGTACATGTTGAATGAAACAATTTCCTCTCACAGCACTTACAGAGGCAGCATGGACCTGTAGGATGGAAAACTGGAAGGGCTTTCTCTCGGGTGTCAGTATCTTAGATTATAAGAACCACATCACATCAAATATAGGAAATGCTGGTCCAGTATGAAAGTTACAGACTTCAGCTGTAAACTTCTCAAGTTCTTCTGTGTTCATCTGAGATCTGTATTTGCACAGTACAAAAGAAGATAACATCTGTTTATACAAAGAATTTATTTTATACACATTTACCTACAAAATATACAGCAGTTAAAAATAATGGACGGGCAGAAGACTGACTGGAAAAATTACAGGAGACAATTCTTAATGTCTCAACTAACAAAGTTACACCAATAGGCTGCCTTTAAAAGCCAGTCTACCTTGTAGTACAAGTTACTTAAGTTGCAACAGCTTTGCAGTTTTAGTCAATTAAAAGAGTTTGAAACAATTAAAAAGGCACCTTGAACAACTTAAACTCTTAAAATTCTTTACAATTCTAGCTATTCAAAAGCTACACTTTATGCATACAACACCCACACCTTGCTTTTAACACTCTGAATAACAGATTTTGTTATTTTATTGTGGCACTCGATATCTTCTTCACCAAATCGTGAGTTATACATTTGCAATACTAGTTTCATATTCAGACTATCACAGCATAAAAATCCACTCAGAATGGTCACGTGGACTTTAAGATACAGTACAACCTTACAATCAGGAAGATACAAGCATATTTAAGACAATTTTTAAAATATTAAAATCTTAAAATAGCAGTGTTGTGAACCAGATGAAACAAGGAGCTACGTATGGCCACGCTGAAAGTGGCTGGGGCACGATATATACAACTTGACAAATGTGATCCTTGATAGATTTGCAAAGTTCTTAAACAGTCGGACCAGTTTTCCCAGCACGGACAGACAGTCTTTCTGCAAGCCTTTTAACCAGTTCCAAAGAGAGTGACCAGGAGACGAGGACAGCTGTAATGAGTAAGTGTGCCAATCATGGGAATGGTAAGTGTTCCTTTCAATACTGTTCATGGGAACAAGAAAATCCATACAGCAAATATTACTTATTTTCCTGAACAGTGGCATCGCTCTGCTATTTACAGTAGCTTACAAAGACACATAACACAAATGAGGTTTGATTTTCAAGTTTAACTTCATAGCTGATCGACATACTTCACCTGTATGTTCTGTTCTAGCTGAAGTAAAAAAGTGACACTAATACTGAAAAAGAGGTAATCAGAAGTAGCAAAAGCACTGATAATATGATAACAAAGAATTTGGATAAATATTCAAGAAAGTAATATTGCACACTTTCACTGTCAACTGTGTAAGACTTTCACTCCCAGGCAGTGACAACCAGTCCTGTCTGTTTTTCTGCTGTCATACTACCTTAAAAAAGGTCATTTTTGGTTTCCATGGCAGTGGAAAAAACTGAAGGAAGTCAGCCCTTATTGAACATGAGGCCTAGGTTTCAAAATTAATTTTCCAGTCTGAAAGACAGAAAAAAAATAAAGTTTAGACACTGAAAGTTGAGCCAAACAATTGTACTTCAATTTTACCAGCTAAGTTTAAAATGACACCCAGAACAAGAGTAAGTATACGTTCCAGTTGTGCAGACACACAGAATTTGTTAAGGTGGATACAAGTGCTGTTCAGAAGGAGGAAGTTTTTCGCTGTGAGGGTGGTCAGACACTGGAACGGGTTGCCCAAGGAAGTTGTGGATGCTCCTCCCTGGAAGTGTTCAAGGCCAGGCTGGATGAGGCTTTGAGCAACCTGGTCTAGTGGAAGGTGTCCCTGCTGATGGCAGGGGGGTTGGAACTGGATGATCTTTAAGGTCCCTTCCAACCCAAACCATTCTGTGATTCTATGATTTGCTTTTTTTAAAAAAAACAAGGTTTAGGCAATGAACCACTAACACTTACATCATCACAGGACATATTATATTCTGCCAAAACAGTTCGACATCGGGCTGCTATACTGTGTGGATTGTGTCAAGGAAAGCAGCTAACACTTGTACACAGAGTAAGCAGAAACTGAAAAAGCAATATTAGCATCGGCTTCAATAACTGCAGTAACTACAACACTTGTAACCTGACAGACACGATTGAAGGATACATTGATGGTGCCACCACTCTTTTATGTATTCCAGCAAAGAACAAGCCTATTAGGGTAATACAGCTAATTGTGAAAAATGGGTGATTCCACAGTGATGTGAAAAATGACACCTAGGAAAGAAATACAATTAGTCCCACTACATAACTTTCTCAAACAACAAGAAAGTCGCTGCCTAGTTCACTTAAGGTAAAAATAAATAACTAAATAAACAAATGCTCCTAGTAATTTCTAAGTACTTGAGAACAATTCTTTAGATAAGCACTCAAGGTGTAGCATTTTGATAGGCACTGTCCCAAGACATATTCCACGACAATTCTAGACAGCTTGAGAACTCAACTAAAAATGCTCTCCCAGTTCCATGGGAGAAGCACCTTTAGCCTTTTGATTTTCAAGATACTATACCACTTGACTGCAACACCAAGCTAAGAAACAGACTACATTAGGGATTAGCATCATCTTTACCTTTTGTGTCTCCGGGTCTATTAACCAGTTCCAAGCACCAGTTGCTGTGCAGACTGATACCACTATCAGAATCACTGATAAAGAAAAGAACAAGAGTCATAAACAGTAAATCTCACTCCTATTAAAAAGCATTTCTTTTTCAGCAGCTCTTAAGCATTTATTTCTTCTCCTACTTCTGAGGGAGGAAAAGCTTCTACTTGGAAGGTAGAAGTTAAAATAGGCAAAGAAACTTCTATTATGTGAAGCTATAAAGACTCTGTACAAGTTTCCTGGACAGCAAAAGTAGGTATGAAATCTAAAAAACAAAAACCAACACCAAAAAAAAGGGAAAGAACCTGAAAATAAAACCCAGATATTCATTAAATACCCCTTTCGGGTAAGACTGGTATAGTTTACTGTTAAGTTGAATATTCCTTATTGATATTACAAAAGTAAAATTAAAATTAAAAAGTAAACCTAACAAATTATGTTTTCAAAAGAAAGTTGGAAAAGATCTATCAAAAGCAAAGAGCTCCTTCTCTATAGAAATACTTCTTTTCCAGGGTAACACAAGGAAAATTTAACACTGAGTTAAATGCTCCTATATAATTAAAGTTAAAAGTCCTCTTTTACATGAATTACAAAACTAGCAAAACGAGCAGTTAGGGGAAAAAAAAAAGTTAGGTAGTGAACACAATACTAGTTATGCAAACCTCATTTAAATATGCTTAGAAGTTTCCAGTACTTTTTTTTTTTAATTATATTTGATAGTAAATAGCAATTCTGGAAGACATTCCATTTGAAATTAACCTCTTGGACTCTCAAGAGAAAAGATGCTACTTTATATGTTCTAAAAAATGTCTATATTCTTTGAGTGTGGAAACTTCAACAGAATCTTAGACCAAAAAAGCAGCCTATTACCGCCACAGACTACTGATCCCAAAGTTGGCACCATATCTGCAGTTATTTTTGCCTTCCTCCCTCCTTCAAACTTTCTTGTTAGAACAGAGATGAGGACATATTCTGACCTTAAGGCACACTGCTGTAACTTTTTCACCTCCAATTTTATGGGGACTAGCTAACTCAATCATATTTAGTTCAAGTATCTATAGTGACTGACTGACTATAGCCTTAAAAAACAATATGAAAGAGAAACAAAGACAACAACTTACTGTCCCAACTAATTCCAGAACAATTCAGCCTGAAGCCAATTCAATGTTGACCTCATTTTTCTAACTCTGGCGAAAGTGTTACTTTAATATCTTGTATTACTTTGTTGCAGAGTGTTTGAATGTTTACCACATAAATTTTAAAGAGAGTTTAAGCACAGATTTTTGTTTAGGCAAACATAAATCAAAGATACACACTGGTAAATCTAAAAAGCTTGGAAGAGAGGATCCTATTTATCCCTTGGAACATCAAACTTACTTCTCCAACGTCCCGTAGCTGGTTGCAAACATGCGATATATTCAGTAAGTCTTCTCTCAAAAGCTTTGAGATCTGGGGAGGATGTATATCAAGATAATTAGATCTTCATCTATTTAGTCAAATTTTAATGCAAAAGATAAAAGGAATTCAGTTTTCCTCTGTGCAAACCCATTTCTTAAACAGGCAGAGAAAACAAATGCAATGATCCTTCAGATGGAATAAAAGGACAATCAAAGCACCTTCACACAACTTTAGCTAAAAAGTACAATGATGGACTTACACTAAATGCAAGAAACACTCTCACATATGGAAAAGAAAATTGATATAGTTGAGAAATCAAGAGTATTGTAGACAACTTTAAAAATACTGAGAGTTAAGATTTAGAGCAGCTTCAATAGCCACTGCACACAGAAAAAATCACATTTTGGAGTATTAAGTACATTAGGAGACTATTAAGTTCTATTATCTATATAATGGTAATTCCTGCACACAGAAAAAAATTATCACATTTCGGAGTATTAAGTACATTAGGAAAATATTAAGTTCTATTATCTATATAATGGTAATTAAAAATAATAATAATAAGCTGTCCATTTGCCAGCTGTTCAAGGGATTATTTGTAGCAGTGTGGCTTTGATGACTTTGTTTTGTAGAAACTTTTACTGCCACATATATATATACACACACACAAACAAATCAACAGCAAACATTAGCCCAGCGATCTTACTTTAGTTCTTTTTTTTAAATAGATCTTTTTCTTTATTGCCATCATTCTCCCATGGTCTTTCCATTTAAATTGCTGCTAAATGCTGAGCAGCATTTCAAGGTCATACTCCTAATTTGTTAAAAAAAAAAATCTTAGTCAAACACCTAATGTTTGTCTCCAGTGAGCTGTTTTACCTTAAGTCTATATTAGATTTAAGCTTCTGTTCAACAAGGTCAATATTTGAAAACATTCCAGTCAAAACTAGAATCCTACCTGAAGTTTTTATCAGCATAAACTTAACCTTCAGCTGAAGTGTTTCAGTTAGCATCACTCTGGAATTTTTTCCTTCAATTTGCAACTACTGCTAAATTATTTACCGTAATAAAGCAATTAGATAAGATGATTAGAATAAATATACCTATTATGATAATAACTAATGCAGTTTTCCAAACGGTAAATTTACTCCTAAGTGGTTTACAGATGAATTCATGGGAGAAGATTACAGCATCTCAACTTCAGCCACAGAACAGCTAACTAGTCTTAATTACTGCCACCAGCCCGGTAGGTATGGCCTGTCCTCCACCTCCCTTCTGGGGGAGCTAAGCCACTGCCAGCAATTAAAGCTAATTAACTGTTCCCTGAGTAGCACAAACCCCTACAACTAGTCACTGAAGTGAGAGGGGGAATATGAGGCATCACATGAAAACCTGCTATTTGAGAAACAGCACCCTGTAGGCATAAAATTAAGCTACTGATAAAAAAAGTTCTCAAGAAAACACTCGTATAATGTAGATAGCATTAGGATATAAAATGGGGGAAAAAAACCTTTCAGAAAACAGGAATGTAAAGCTTCCACTTATTTTTTTATATACATGTTCTGAGACCCTTGTCTGAGTTTATCCCTTGGGCACCTGGCAGGTGTATCTCGCAAGGCACAGCGCTCAGACTCCCACAGCTTGTCCTGACACGGCGACACAAGGCCGGACTGTCACTTTTTGTTGACACGTCTGCCTCTAGTATCTGCTACAAAACACCTGCGAAGTCTGAAACGCTGAGGCATTTTAAAAATCATATTTTTGGACGCTAAAAAACTCCTTTTCGGGTTTTGACATCCTGTAAACTGTAACTTGCACGAACGTGTAACACAGACCATCGCTGCTCTGACAGGAGAGGGCAATTTGCGGTCGCATCCCTCACATCCGAGGGGAGCCCCGGCACACGCGATGCCCAGCGTGCGGGCTGGGGCTCAGAGCTCTAAGAGATACGCCTCACGCAAAGCCCCGTGAGCGGGAAGGTATTTACCGCAGCACAAGCGGATTTCAATAAGCCAAAGTCGGGAGCCTCACCGAGAAGGGAGAGGCACCGAACGGGAAAGCCCAGTGGGCAGCTCCCCGCTCCCCAGGGGAGGAGGGCGGCTGGCAGGCCCCGCACACGGACCCCGCAGCACAGGCTTGCCTTACGGGCCCCGCTCTCCCCCTCCGCGGGGCGGCCGGAGCGCAGCGGCTGCCCGCCCCCG
>NW_010321365.1:0-7686 GCF_000700745.2 Antrostomus carolinensis
TATATATATATATATATATATATGCATACATATATAGGAAAGCAAATTAATCTCTTTGAATTAATTGATAATGGCTAATGTCTTAGATTTTGAACCCTATATCCAGCACGGTAACAAATGTTATAATGACCCAAAAGCAACACCCAGGTTTTGCTTTCACAATGTCATAAACCAACAAAGGGTTCTTGGAGAAAAAAAAAATGACAGTAGGGGATGTTTCTACAGAAAAATTATAAGAGGACCAGTTTCTCCTTTCTTGCAGGCCTATGACAGGGTGTGCCACATGAGTTTATGCATGAAGGAAACCCACCTGATGTGCCCAACAGGCACTTAGGACAAACTGAGGTGCTTTTTTTGTTTTGTTTTGGTTTGTTTTTTTTTCCTTCTTTCTGAATGATGCTAGTATTCCAGGACTGTAGGACTGTTTGGGCCAAGTTATAATATCAGATCACTGCTGCACCCCACCAGATGGAAATCAGAGGCAGAATAAAAATAGCTCCAGGTCAGCGGAGGCTGGACACTGGCTTTTTATCCTTTATTGACCTTTGGTCTGTGGTAAACTTTATGATCCACTTTTAGGCCATGCCAAGTATCTGAACTATGTTCAATGAAGTAAAAAAGAAGATTTTCAATACTTTTTAATGTGTTCCACGTTTTCCCTAGCAAAGGTAAACTGTACTTTTGCCTCTCAGCTACCTAATCTGGCACCACAATGCACTTAACACTGAAAATGATTGAGTGGGTTGTTTTGTTTGGGTTTTTTTTTTTGGTGGTGGTTTTGTTGTTTTGTTTTGTTTTGTTGTTTTTTTAATTAAGAAATTTCTTTTATGCCCTGAGTCTTTTCATCTTTAATAAAAAAAAGATGACTTGCCTACCTCACCTTCCTCAAAAAAAACAAAACAAAAAAATTTTGCAGCTATTTCTGGAAATGTTTAATCTCAGTGTCTTTTCTACAAGAACTTAATTTTATTACATTACCACAGAATTATATTTTAAAAAAAAAAAAAAGTTTGTGATATTGCTTTTCATTTATAAAACAGTTGAAAGTCTCTCAAGTACTTGGATATTTAAATTTTGAACCAAGTTAAGTAAATTGAAAAATCTTCTGAATTTTTCATTAAAAAATATTGTTTGGAGGTCTTTTCTCTTGTGATTAATCCACCTCTAATTACCAGACTGTTGCTATGTGCAACCTGGCAAGCAGAATTGCAAGGCCTCTGTAGGTTACTAAGAATAAGTTTGAAATTAAGACTGTCACAATAAACAGATGCTGTTGCACATCAAAAGCTTAGAGCAAAACCAATGATTTTCTATACCATTTCACGAGATAACAGGTTTGACTCAAAAAGCTTGCATGAAATTGGCTTCATTCCTACTTATCCAGAATCAGTTATTTGAATAAAAGGTCAGTTTTACCAGTTAAGTATCCCTCCGGCATACTGACATAGAGAAGGGAACCCAGCTTTCACTAGCTACAGTAAAACTGGTTTCAGAAATTAAACAAAATTTCCTGAACATGCTAATTCTGCCTCTAACATCCAATTGGTCCCTTTCTCTGTTTCAGAAAAGTTGTAGAAAATAAACCAGATCCCTGTTCCAGGAGTCTCCAAAGTGGGATGCATGTACCTTAGGTGGTGTGCAAGGCAAATCATTGGGGTACAAAAAGAGCATTTTAGAACTTCAGCAGTACCTATCAATAATTAATAAATAAATAAGTATATATCTACTGGGGATGTGTGTTCAGAAGGTTTTTTTTTTTTTTACTGATGGAGTCTGAGATTAAGATAATTTTGGAGACCATGTCTCTATTCTGTTCTATAGACTTTTAAAGTAAATTCTAGGTGATAAATGAATTTCTACACATGTGGAACAGTGAAGTTCCTTCCTTGGTATCCAGTGTAACTTTGCTTTATATCCATGTGTACATGCTAACGCGTGCATGTATGTGTGCACGTTAGTGTCGGATACTGTTTATGGTAACTAGTGTGTATTAATCTGTGGACACAGCAGGTGCTTTGCACACCTGCATGATGGGGAATAGTTAAGTGTATGTGAAGAACTCAAAATTATTGTGTCGAACTGTGGTAAGAAAAATGCACTTTTATTTTGGTGTTTGAAACCTTGTATCAGCTATGGGGAGGAAAAAAAGCAAATACTCTGTGACTGAAGCATTTAGGTGCTTCATCCATCACAGTGTTTCAGACTGGAGCACGACTTCCAAAGATGTGTTTAAAATTTTACCAGAACATGTTGCTTAGCCTGTAAAGAACTTTTCCCATTAAAATATTCATATCAATGGTGAAATTTCTTTTCTTCCCCAGTTCTTCATGTTATCTTCTAGGCTAAAACATCAACTAATTTACATGTATAAAGTTCTCAATACCTTCCCTGCATACCGACAAAGAGGCAGAAATACCATACAGGATTCCTAAATGTCATGTGTTTTGACCAGGACTATTTTATTGAGCACAAGCTGTAGGAAATGAAAGTCCCACAAATATTCACTCTTCTCCATCACAACCCACAGCAAAAGAGGATAAACAAGGTCATAGGTAAAGGTAAACCTCTTCTAATGGAACAGAAAATCATCAAGAAGAAAAGATGGGGTTACCAAAAGAACTGCGTGACTTTGAATAAATTTCTTCTCAGAAGTCAAAGGGCAGGTGCTTTCAAACCCAGATACACAAATTTGAATATTGATTCATCTTAAATAAGAACAACAGCTGATTAAATTAATTTCAATCCTTGCATTTTTTGGCTTTCCTATTACTGAAACAAGAAAGAAGTGCTGATAAGAGACATCTACTCTTTGCTATTTATGTCCTTGCTAAAGATTTTTCAGGAACTTTTCCGGAGGTGTCCAGCTGACTTTGCAGATCTTAGCGTTTGGAGATGATTTCTGAAGGGCCATGCATATTTTTGGCCCAATATACAATGATGTCGAGATGCTAAACATATTGAGTGTTTACTCATTATGAGCTAAAGTTGCCCTGAAAGCAGATTTCAAACTAGTATGTAGAACAGAAGGAGAGATTAAAAAACAAAACCAATCTGCTTTAAAATTATAATTAATGTAGAGATACTAAAGAGCCTCTCTAGTTTCTGTTGCCTTGAACAGCTTTCTGAATCTACCATTCATGTAAGAAAAAGGAATAAAGTGAATTCACAGGAAAAAACAAGGGGTTTTTTCCAAGTCTACATCTTATTTACAGGTATTAAAGTACATCGTGCAAATCTTCCTAGAATTTGTTGCACTCTGATTGAAAGTAGTCAGAAAGTTCACTTCCTCTTATGGAAAATACTGCTTTTTTATTAGAGAAAGAAAAGGAATATATTCACCAAAGAAACTTTTTGCTTTTTAAATATGGCCATGGTGCCATGGATATTTCAGTCTCTCATACGTTTCTTCTCTTCCACACTAAGATTTGACATAAACTTTTCCTCTTCTCAAGGTAAGGAAGATATTGCATTTGATAGACTTTTTCAGAGTACTATACTGTTTGGCTGGAGGACATACCAAATGCAGTATATTACGATCATGAAGCTCCCAAACTTTAACGTCTTGTAGCCATAGAGTATCATTTCTGAATCAAGTATTTCTCAGAGGTGGCAAAGTATACTCCATCTTACCACTGTACAGATTGGTCTGTATATCTCTAGAACTTTTCCAGGTCTACATTTCTATGATTTTATTTCTCTGGAGTTTTTCAACAAAACCCAATCCTTTTACCTTAAAAAAAAAAATCACTACACTTCTTAGAGAAAAATAAAATGGTAAAAAAGGAGATGTTCCAGAGGTCAGAAGTTTTTATTTGTAGAGAATAGTTGGCTCATCTTTTTTGAATACGTAAAATCTTTTTTGCTTTATGGGTAATGGTTCTAATCCTTGTCTTCCAGATTATTATTATTCACCCTATTTCCCCAGACACATTTAGTTAAATGGCTATCAACAGCAGACGATTAACGTAAGGGGACAAGGGGATGAGTCAAAACATAAATCAGGCAATAATGCTGTCTTCAGCAGAGAAGAGAATATCGACCAGCATGACAGCTTCTGCAAACTAATTATCAAAGCAACATTCCAATGTAATTGTGAAACAAGCAATATCTTTTTCCCCCTTTGCTACTTTAGTTAATGGCCATATATTAAAAGAACATGGAAAGGACAAAAATAATAATAGTAATAATCTTGAGCATGAAAGCAACCCAAACAATAACTCTACTTCACTGTCAATGGCTCTCCTTGTTTATAGCTTCCATCTGCCATGAGCAAGTGGTGCAAGACTCTGCAATTACTTCCACAGCTTCTTAATTCCTCTGCATCTTTCTTCTGTCCACATTCCCCACATTTCTATTGTTATTTTACTGTCGTGTCCCGTGTCCCCCCCCCCCCCCCCCCCACCCCTTGCTTCTGAGGAACTGTAGTTTATACCATCATTATACATTTCTGGTTGTCTGTCTTTCCTTTATGTAAGAAATCTTTAATGTGCTGCCTAATTACAACAATATACCACAAAGTAGGAAGAGGGGTTAAGGGATTAAGTAGGTATATTTGTGTGTATTTCAAAAGAAGAAATGGCCAGACAAGAAAAAACATGCTATTGCTCTCCCATACAGGAAAATTAGCAAGTTTAAACTCTGATAGATGACCGAATAATTTGAGATAGTATAATGAGGTCTAGCTTCATCAGTGCCTCCTTACTAGTTTTTCCCAACAGTAATAATACTCCCTCAGTTCAGAGATAAGTGGATCGATGCCTGCCTCTTCTTTTTAGCCTCCTGTATAGATGAGAATTAAATGGCATGTAATATATGACTGCAGATGTGGATATCCAGCACAGACACCATTGTTCCCGAACAGAGTTTTAGTTCAGCAATAGAACTGGAGGAGCCTGGGTCATGGGCCCCAGCCCTAATATGTAGGAGACCTTGTCACATTTGAAACACAGCATTAAAGCTGTGAGTAGAGCAGTTAACATGGCTATACTCAGTGTTCATCAGAACACGCACTCTTGACATCCATATTGCATATTAGAGACTTTGTAAAAGCCTTGAATATGTTTATTTCTTGTTTGAATATGTAAGTAAAGCAATTATTATTTCTCCTGGACTTTAAACTTGGATCAATGCAGGGATTTAAAGCACTAAAATCCAAAATTACATAAATAAAATATTTCAGAGTGTGTTTCTTAAAGAGTGATGGGTGTGGGAGCTGAATTTGAAATGGAAGTTTGAATTGAGGGAAGACTTACACGTACCCTACTGACATCAGCAGAACCATGAACCACGTCTACAAGCACTTTGGTTAACAAGCAACAGAAGACTAGGCACATTTTAGCTAAGTATTGGTTTTCAGATTAGACATTATATTTTCTTGTGATCTATAATATTGAATGGGATTATATGCAAAGAACACCAAAATATAACATATTTAGAGGCACTAGGCCCTTGGGGATCTTGAAATTCAGAACTACCTAAACCTGAAATCATAATTCATGTGAGTAACTATTACTCTGAATAATATCACATGGGAGTACTTGTATTCAGATTGAATATTTCCACCTTCTAAGCAAAATATATTATAATTAGGTTCTGGTAGGTACAGCTGTTCTAGCAAGAATTCTGATGGCTTAAGTTAAACAACTTTAATCTTCATGTGAGTATATATCAGAAGTCTCATTGTCATGTTATCTCTGCATCTGCCTTTAAGCGGATATTTTATTTTTTTTTACAAAAAAACCCCCAGGCATTGCAAGTAGTAGTTAGCATATAGAGTGTGTTGGGTTTGTTTGTTTGTTGGGGGGAAAAGATTTTTTTTGTTAGTGGGGGAAGGGCAACCTTGTGAAAGTGAAAAGCTCCCCTGGCTCCAAAAAGTGGACCACCCCCCACAGCCAAGGCTGAGCCAAAGAAAACTAGAGAAACACCTCTGTGAATCTGTATTTGTAAAGGGAAGGACTGTCCTGAAAGGAAGGAAGTGGCGCACCTGGAGAAGAGACGATTGACAAAATAAAGGAGGACCTTCAGCCTAAAAAAAGGACAGACAGACAGAGGAGAGCTTCATTACCAGAGGAGGAGACACAGATCCACACACCCGGTTCACCTGATGGAGTAGGAGAAGGAAAGGAAGAGCCTCGCAGCCCATGGAGATGGGCGGAGCAGAAACCCATGTGTAGGCTGTGGAGGACCCACGCTGGAGCAGAGAAGTTGAGCCTGAGGCAAGTGTGACTGAAACTGTGACCCCGAGCCAGGGAGGGTAGTGGACCCCCAGAGTGGGGGGAAAGTCTCATGCAGCCCAGGGATGTCCCCATACCAGAGCTGGGAGCTGAGCCCGAAGAGGTCTGTGACTCCATGGGAAGCTGCTTTGGAACATCTTGTTCCTGGACTTCCATGCCGGGAAGAGCAGCAGAGGTGAACTGACTGAACCCCTGTTCCCTGTCCTCTCTGTCGCTGGCAGGGGAAGGTAGAAACATAGAGAGCAAACTGATTTGAGCCCAGGAAGAAGGGAGAGGTGAGGGAAGGTGTTGTAAAATGTGGTTGTTTTGTCTACTCAGATAGTTTGCAACAAATTAAATTGATTTTTCTTCCCCAAGTTTGAGTCTGTTTTGCCTGTGACCACAACTGGTGAGTGAGCTGTCCCTGTCCTTCATTCCTAATCCCATGTCCCCTTTGTTGTGTCTCTCATCCCATCTCACTGGGTTGGGGGAGTGAATACAGAACCACATGGTCCCACTGCGGATCAAACCACCACACAGAGGAACAAAAAGTATTTAGATATATTCTCAAAATTTGTGATACTTAATATTCTTAAGTCACAGTTCTGATGTTCATAAACTGACAACAGACACAGTCCAAAGATGGAATAAATAATAATATTTAAATACGTGCCTGAAGACATGTAGCCTCAGAATGCAGATGTCCCTGTATTTTAGTAATTTTTTAATGAGGAAGACTATTTTTATGACATGTTCAAAAACATTTCCTTTCAAACAAAGTGAAAATCTCGACTAAAAATATAATGGCCAACTCATCAATTAGTGTAAGCTGTCATAGCTCCACAGATATCAACTGAATTTAACCAGCTTATACCAGTTGCTAATCTTTTCCTAAAATTAAATACATTAAATTATCATGCAGAACAACAACAACAAAAACTTCATCAAATTTTAAATATATTTATTATAGTTTTATAATGACACAACAAATTTAACAACAGGGCAGTCACAGCAGAATATAACATGCATCCCCAAATTACAAACTATAATGCTCTATTAAGATATTTTAAAATTCAGAGATTCTAAAATTTATGTTTTTTTCAAGATTTAAAAAAACCCCAAACTTATTAACTTACTCCTAAATTATTTAAATTAATTTTCCAGGCTGTTCAGCTCAATAATGAGGTAAGGATAGCTTTATATCCATTTGTATCCATCAAATCAATAGAGTAACACTTTTGCAGCCTCTTCCCAATAAGTTTCTCTCACATATAAGCTATTCATAGGTCTGAAAAATGTGATCCAATATGCTTTAGGAATAAGCAAAACTATATCATCATACTACTTTCTCCTCACCATGATTCCTCTTGTTATTGTCTGGTTTTTAATTCTATAGAATTTTTTTTGTCCATATTTTACCAGAAGTTGAATTTCTGCTCTAAAAGACATCCAGCCCCCCACCCCAACCCCTGCG
>NW_010321365.1:7717-13548 GCF_000700745.2 Antrostomus carolinensis
AGTGCAAGCTATCCCTTAATGATCTACTGAACAGATGTGAACAGATGCAGCAGAGACAGCAAAAATGAAAACATTTCCAACACCTTTGTGCTGCTTTAAGCTTTTCACAAACACACCAATGCTTGGGAGGAGATTCCTCCCCAGGTGCAGGACTTGATACTTCTCTTTGTTGAACTTGAGGAGATTCTCATATGCCCAGTTCTCCAGCCTGTCAAGGTCCCTGTGAATGGCAGCACAACCCTCTGGTGTATTAGCTGCTCTCCTCAGTTTTGCATTTTCTGCAAACTTGCTGATGCTGCAAGTTGTCTAATCACCCAGGTCATTAATAAAGATGTTAAACAGTTTGACCTCAATATCAACCCTTGTAGTACATCACTAGGGACTCATGGAGTTTGTGCCACTGATCACAATCTTTCAATTCCAACATACCAGTCAGTTACCAATCTACATCAGTGTCCATTTCTCTAGTCCACATTGCACTGGTTTGTCTATGAGGATATTATGGAAGACAACATCAAAGACTTGTAAAAGTCAAGATAGAGAATATCTACGGTTCTCACCAAATCTACTGACCTATACATTTTATCATAGAAAGCTATCAGGCTGGTCAGGCATGATTTCCCTTTTGTAAATCCATGCTGACTACTCCCGATCATCTTGTCCTTCATATGCCTGGAAATGGTTCCCAGGATTATTTGCTCCATCACCTTTCTAGGCACTGAGGTGAAGCTGGGCTGACCTGACTCTAGTTCCCTGGATTATCCTTCTTGAAGACTGACATGACATTCCTTTTCTTCCAGTCATCAGGAACCTCTCTGATCACTATGATCTTTCAAAGATAATTCAGAGTGGCCTCACAAGAAGCCCTGGTCAGGCAGGTTATAGCAGACACCCACAACGTAGCCTATGTTGGACTGCTCTCTAATCCTTACCTATAAACTCTCAACTGGATCGTCATCTGCTCCTAGGCAGTGCTGTATGGATTCCCACTGCTCTCTCCCATCAAAGGTAACTCCCCCTTGCTGTTCTGGCTTGTGTTTCTTAGAGAGTCTGTATCCATTCATGACAACACTCCAGGCATATGAGTGATCCAATCATATTTTTTTTTTAATCCCCATGAGATAATAGTCTTGCATCTGCACAGGATTCTATTGTTTTCTCTGGCTTGTTCCCAGTGCAGCATGCAGTAGTATACAGGTCCTGCAGAGATGCACCCAGTCGTGGTAATTTCCCAGAAAACCTATGAGTAACTTTCCCTGTAATGTTATCCTGTAAGCACTTCTTTATGTGCATATGGTTAAGAAGGATCCCTTTCATCCCTGTTTTGTTCATTTAGACATCTCTTGTCCACAATACCCTGTACTGTTTGCTTGCCCAGCTGCTCCACCACTTCCTCATTTGAGTGTGGATCATTATCTCACTTCCTTGCTGTGTCTAGTTTAAAGTTCTCCTTACCAGCTCAGCCAATCTGTTTACAAAGATGTCTTTGCCACACTTATTTGTCTCTTCATAATGGTCCTTAATCCTGAAAGAAGATCCTATGGACATAAAAACCAATGTCTGTTTACAACACCAGCCACACAATGAGTTGTTGACACTCAGGATACATCTGCTCCTCCTCAAGCTCTAACTTCTCACCAACAGAGTCAAGGAGAAAACCATCCAGACCCCCAAGCCCTTGATCATTGACCTCAGAGTCCTCTACCAGCTCAGATGATTCAAACTGCAGAAATGTAACCTACAGAGGCAGTGCTTCACCTTAAACTTTAACTCTGTTATGCAATTATAGCACAGTTTTCAAAAGGGCTGAGGAAATTTCCAGTGGGAAATGAACTCTCTTAGAATTGCTTTTAAAATCCTACCTTATTTATTCTGTTGAAGGTTAAATGTCAGAAACTGTATGTGCCTTGCTTATAAAAGTCAAGACATTGTAAGCTAAAACAAAGCTCTCAATGCTCACCTATAAATCACACATTTGCAAGTTTTCACATAAGGCAGTTATTCTACAGAAAACATACTGAAAAGCAATATTCCCTAGTTTTCCAGTTTCCTCTGGAAAATTTGCACATAAAAGCTGTCAAAACTTGTATGAATTGAGATAATTTTGGAGACAATTTGGAAATGTCCCCCTTCTCTGAGCTATTTCCAGCAGTGAAGGTAAATGAATTTTGAGGCTTCATATGAAAGATACTCAATTGTAAATTAGCTCATTTTTTATTAAGAGGAAACAGATATGAGACATTAATTATTAGATAAGCATTAGGTCTAAATTAATATTGAACAGAAGAAAAAAGAAATCACAGAACATGTGAGGTGTCCACACATGGGAATGATGGCCACTTATATTTCTGGTGAAAAGCTCTGAGGTGGCCTTGTCATTCACAAATGAATTAGGAGGCAGATTATATGCCCTTTCTATAGATACTAAAGACTAATCCCACCAGTATTTTTGTGGTTGGAGAGGAAAACACTGTGCCCATGCAATTTAAGTACACATACACATACTTATGTACATGCATGCATACATATATATCAGTGTATTCATATATATGTTATGTATATGTGTGTATATATATCCTACTTGGTTGCATTTGCCATTTTGTTGCTTAAAGGCAGAAAAAAAAATCAAAAATATTCCTCTAAGCTATAAACAACGGTAGTAACAAAATTTATTTTTTTTAATGTATATGTGTTTACACATATGTACATATATTTGAATGTATTTATATAAATAATTTTATGAGAGGGCTCCATCAAAGGGTGTCTGTGCATCTGCAGACTCACCGGCACCAGTGCAACCTTCTCCATACTTTCACTTAAGTGTCATAGAATCATCATAGAATCACAGGCTGGTTTGGGTTGGAAAGGAGCTTAAAGATCATCCAGTTCCAAACCCCCTGCCATCACCAGGGACACCTTCCACTAGACCGGGTTGCTCAAAGCGTCATCCAGCCTGGCCTTGAACATTTCCAGGGAGGAGCAGCCACAGCTTCTCTGGGCAACCTGTTCCAGAGTCTGACCACCCTCATAAGAAATAATTGCTTCCTAATATATCATCTACCTCTGCCTTCTTCCAGTTTGTAGCCATTATTACATTACATGTCATTCATTCATGCCCAGATTTGCTCAAATGCTGGTTGTTCACTGCAAGCCTGGTGAGAAAAATGTACAGCTTAGGGCTGCCAGTACAATGAGAAAAAATGTCTCCTTAGTAATGACCTGTTCCAGCTCTCATGGTTCTGTGATTGATTATAAAGAGAGTTGGGCTTGGTTCTCAATCCCCTCCTGGCTTTACATACACATTGATTAATGCAGAATAAAGCAGTTTCCCAGCCCTGCTTATTAAAATAATACCAGAGGAATGAAATCTAATCTGCCTAATGGAAAAAATTAACCAAGAAAGGATTTTGATGACTGTAAATTGAATAACAATTTAAAAAAATAATCAAAGAAGACAACATAGCATGTTATATTTTTCTTCTCTTCTGGTTCCATCTTAGCACATCAACTGTCATCTCTCTTCACTCAGAAACTGTAAACCTCAAGAACAGCTGCTTACTGGAGTAAATTAATTATTTAGTGAGTGATGGATTACGGGACACATAAGTAGCTAAAATGCCCCAAGGAAATGATAAAAGAGTGAAAACTGTGAAACTATCTTTGGATGAAGAGAACAGAAAATAGGCCAGTTGTTTCTAAGCTTAGTCCCAAGAGAAGGCTGCAAAATAAACACTCCTCCTTAGAGCAGTGCATTGTGCACTGCAGTTACTGTATTTTGGCTTTTTTGCATTCAGACTAGAGTTCTCTTGTATGCACTGTTCCCAGAGGGATATTATTTTTATATTGAATAGAGTTTTTACCCTCTTGTGAGACAATGTCCAAAGTGTGTTGGTGACTCTGAGATTTCTCACATGGTGCTCCAAGTTCTGCTGAGTTTGAAACATGCATTCCATAGTTTATTTGATTAAAAAGATCAGTCAGTTATGAGCATTTATACTTCATGTTAGTTGTTATGTACACCCAAGAAGGATCTTGCAAGTTAAGCCAGTATTAGATTTTTCTACTTGCATTTGCTGTCAAGTTTTGGGTAAGAAAAGGAATTATTTCCCTGAAGTAGTTATGTTTTCCTGCATAAATAAAAACAGTGTGTGACACTGAATAGGTGTTATGTGTTCATCTGACTATAATATACCATTCCAATTCACTTGGATGTCTCAAAGCTGTAAGAAAATTTAGATCTGTCACACCAATAGAACTGAGTGAAACTTCTACATTTAATATATCTCCCCCTGCAGTATCCTGCAGATCTGGCTTTGGGGTGGTTGTGTTAAGAGCATCAAAGAAGGATAGGAGAGCACATGGAAACAAGTAGTTCTCCCCTAGCTAGAGCAGAGCTCAGGACTCCTGTGTGCCCCTGCACACCGTCATTCATTGATCTGGTAACTATTGCTTGGAAAAAGAGAGTAAGCACTGAGAAACACTGATTAGTTACTACAAGTAATTAATCTGCAATCTCCACAGCAGATATCTCTGAGTGGGTAAAGTGCTTAAGAAAAATAACCACAGTCTTCCTGTAACTGAAAATCTACCTTAGGTAGACCTGATGTGCATGAAGATGGAGAAGCACCTCTAGATAGAATACAAAAAGCAGAGGGGATGGTACCAGTAACTTGGTTAAACATCTGGAAGCTGTAGAGCTGTGAAAGAAAAAATAGGAAGTCAGTGGCCTGTATGACTAAATTAAAATGGGATCTTAAATGTGGGCATATGAAAGATTTATCTTAATAAAATAGATGAAAGGAAATGAGGGCTGATGACTGCTGTAAATTGCAACTGACCCAGGATCACACACTGTGTCCTTGATCATTTCCTTGAGGCACCACAAATACCTCTGGAGTCCCACTGAGATCAGAAGTTTAAAATAAAGGATCCAAAATATGGAAACTGATATATCCTAAAATTGATCCCTGTTTCAGAGATATCAACACTTCCTGTGACATTAATAATACAGAATAACTTAAAATATAGGTTGCATAGAATTGGTACTGGATTTTCTAGCAGAAAATGGGATTTAAATGTACTTCAGGTTTGGAGGAAGGAGATTTAGAAATACATTTTCAGGTTTTGCCTAAGACTTCCATTCCATGCCAGCATCTACAATTAAATACATTCTTTCTGGTTTGTTTAACTGTAAATAAGAGTGAATTAATATTGTCCCAAGCTAAATTAATTCATCAATAAATTGTTTGATGCTAACAGAAAAAAAGTTAATCTTGACCAGGGCTGTACTCTCCCAACTGTATTGTTATCTGTATGTGCCTTTATGTGTAGGTTGTTTTGTTAATCCTTTCTACAGTAATTAGCTCTGTGTTGATTCTGAACAGTCCATAAGCTCTTCATCACAATCAGTCAGCACTGTGGAAGGCCAGCTCAGGAAGCTATAGCAGATGATAGGACATATGATTGTATTGTGTTTGATTTTCTTGTCAGGAAACATATATAACTCTTAAGAAAAAAAATCTTTAATTTCAAATTAAGTCTGTAATCCCAGTAGTATACCCATATTCACCCTCTTGTTTTAAGAGTTATACAAAATGACAGCTTTGATGAGTAAGGTATGGTGGAAGAGAATTCTGAAGTTCAGATGTTAGACTTCTTTGAGGTCTGCATTGAGGACTTTGTGCAAGCTGTTTGCTTTTTCATTTTAAACGGCAAAGTGTTCTGGGACCTCAATACACACAAATGCATTTTTCCCTAAAAGTTGGCAATTGTTCCCATTCTATTCTATACTATGGTATGAACACCGTCCCTCATGACATCCTTGTCTCCAA
>NW_010321366.1:0-1897 GCF_000700745.2 Antrostomus carolinensis
GATAGAGTGGGCTTTGGTGGGCATCCGGCATTTAGCCAGGGGCAACCCACCACAGGAAGAAACTTTTTTCTTGGAGAATTGATCACAGAATCGCAGGGGCTGGAAGGGACCTCAGGAGATCATCTAGTCCAACCCCCCTGCCAAAGCAGGTTCCCTACAACAGGTTGCACAGGGAAGCATCCAGATGGGTTTTGAACATCTCCAGAGATGGAGACTCCACAACCTCTGTGGGCAGCCTGTCCCAGTGCTCTGGCACCCTCACAGGAAAGAAATATTTCCTTAAGTTTGTCTGGAACTTCCGATGCTCCAGTTTATATAACAGTGATATCTGTTACCCATCAGCAATCATGGCAATGATAAACAAGTAGTGTTTGCTTGCAAGAATATTTACAGGTTCAACACTTTTTACACCTAACACTGCTATTTTAAAAAATTTTTACTATGCAAGCAAGCATATAATTCCTATAGCAAGCTAAACATGGCTATCCTTTTAGTCACCTAGCAACTAGTTAGGAACTAATTAGCTCACATTAAGTGTCAATGAAGATAATGCATTTATCTTTAAATAGTTTAGAGATAAGCTCAAAATTATAAAAAAAGAAACCAATGTTAGGAAAAAAAATCCAAGTGCTTCCCATATTCCCAATGTTTGAAAACATTTGGGTTTGTTCTTCATTTCACCAAAATAGAAAACCGAAGTTTCTTAGTACAAAATTCCTAATACACCAGGTTCCCATGAGATGATCATTCAGGAATAGAGTAAGGTTGTAAAGCTTTTAAATTAAAGAAATGCCTGACAACAGACCAATTTTCGATGCAACTACTATTTATCTTATCCAGTAACCAACTACAGTCTCTTGCATTTACAATTGCCTCCCAAAACCTTTATATTCTTCTGATACACAATTTCAGTGTAACTAACCGAGCAGGAACTAAAAAGCCAGGCAAAACACAGAGGCTGAAGACTTCAGCACTGAGTCTGAACAGTAGTTTACAGTATTGATGATGTCTAAGAGTTCCTTGTCCACACAGTTATAAAGTGAAAAACAGATAATAGTGTAATTGTTCCTGAAGCCACAATCCTCCCAGCACAAACTGACTAACGTGACATTGCAGATAACACTAAAATTTCAAAGACACTGCAAGATAAACTTTTAAAGGAAGTTGGACGTGGCATTTTATTGCTGACTGACGTGGCCTTCACATTTAACATTACTTACGCTTCTATTTATGCTACTTGGAAACCTAATTATCCAACCCAGTCATTCTAACCAAGTCTGAAAGCTACCTAAAATTCAATTCAGCTGGTATAGCAAAACTTCACCTCATTTTCCAATTCGGTGATTAAGCTGTAATTATAACGTTTCTGTAGATTGTATCTGGAAAATAAAAAATCATATCAATAGAATAAAGGATATTGCAAGCACCTTTCAAAGTTTCTACTGAATTCTTCAGTATTTACTAAGCAGTAGAAAGAATAATGCAAATAGGTGTCAATTTTTATGCATGAAAATTAACTTCTTTTAAAACAACTGAGGGTTCTGGTGGCAGTGGTTCCACTTTCTTGTGATTGTCCCATCATAGACCCAAGTTCCTCAGGCACGAAACTAAAAACTATAATTCTTCATAGTTTTACAAAACATTTTTCTCCGTGATGTATTGTGGTGGGTTGACCCTGGCTGAATGGCAGGTGCCCACCAAAGCCGCTCTATCACTCCCTCTCCTCAGCTGGGCAAGGAAGACAAAATATAATGAGAGGCTTGTGGGTCGGGATAAGGACAGGGAGAGACCATTCACCAATTACCATCATGGGTAAAACAGACTCAACTTGGGGAAAAAAAAAATGAATTTAATTTCTAACCAATCAAATCAGAAGATAATGAGAAATAAAACCAAA
>NW_010321367.1:0-907 GCF_000700745.2 Antrostomus carolinensis
GACCATCCCAGTTGACCTCCCCAGTTGACCACACCCACCTACGTCATTATGGAACCCACCACCACCTACATCACCATGAGGTCCACCATCTCCTACGTGGTTATGGGGTTCCACCACCACCTCCTACGTAGTTATGGGGTTCCACCACCATCTCCTACCTAGTTATGGGGTTCCACCACCACCTCCTACGTGGTTATGGGGTTCCACCACCACCTCCTACGTGGTTATGGGGTTCCACCACCATCTCCTACGTCGTTATGGGGTTCCACCACCACCTCCTACGTGGTTATGGGGTTCCACCACCATCTCCTACGTGGTTATGGGGTTCCACCACCATCTCCTACGTGGTTATGGGGTTCCACCACCACCTCCTACGTGGTTATGGGGTTCACCCCCAAAAGTTATGGGGTTCCACCACCACCTCCTACGTAGTTATGGGGTTCCACCACCACCACCCACCTCCCCATGGCAGAAGATCATCTGGATAAAAGACCTACCAAGATCTTTCTTGATGGACCTGGTGACCTTCCCCACCTCTGGGATGGTGACATCACAGGAGAAGGTCTCTCCAGAGTTCCACTCATCAGCACAGACCTTCAAGGTGCTCCTGAGAAGATAAAGACCATCCTCCAACTTCTCCACCATGCCGGTGGTGACATCTAAAGCTTGACCATGGTTTCTTCTCCAGAAGAACTTGACTTCTTGGTAGGACTTCAAGTTGGTGGCCACGCAGGTGATGTTGGCTTTGTGGTTGAGGTAAAGGTCCTCCAAAGATGGCGGGTGGATGGTGACCTCCAGTTGGGGTTGGTGGACATCTAAGGGAGGGTTGAGGTGGGGTCAACAAGAGGTCCAAGTAGCTCAACAAGCATCTTGGTGGGACCATGGACATCTCCATGGGCTTCCACCA
>NW_010321368.1:0-18166 GCF_000700745.2 Antrostomus carolinensis
AAAACCTTGCCACACAAACCCAATACAGATAATTAATGCTCTCATACGTACAGTGTACTGTGTAGAACGATCCTTTTGCAGGTTATGTACACAATTTTCTTGCCACACCTTAGCTCACTAATTGTAGAGGACAAAATTCCCTTTAGGAGTGGAAGCAGCAGTCAGAATGGCCTGGAAGCAAGCCTAGATCAATTCAGATATATGCCCACAGGAGTTAGAGAGCATTGTGCGCTGTTTCTCTGTGGTCAGTTGCTTTTCCCAAGTAGGTCCCTCAGTAAATCTCAAAAGCTGAATTTGCATTTAATACTGATTTATGAAAAAGGCAAGATTTCATTGTTGTAATATTCCATTTTTATTACAGCTTAATAATTACCAAATTAATTGTGTCATTTCCTACATAACTGTTAATTGCATTTTCCCACCCTAACAACAAACACTTTTGAGTTACACTGTGGTTTCACAAAGGATACCTGTGTGTTCTCAAATAAAAGGATTCTTAAGTAGATCTCTAGTGACAGGGCATCGAACAGCCAACTTCTCATTCAGGAGAAGAAAAAAAAGAGACTAAAGACAGTAGTGCAAGCTGAACTCAGCAGAAAGCAGCTGTTAATGGAGCGCAGCTGGAGGGGCACTTTTCCCTCTCCCATCCTGAGAAACACCTTCTCATTAGAATTTGGACCTATATTAGTAACTCATTTGTACATCTTGCATTTGTAATACCACCTATAGCAGTATGTCCCATAATGGAATTCAGCTCCTGGCTGTGCTAGGGAAGGAGCAGAAAGGAACAGCCTCCCTCTGACAAGCTTTCCTCCAGAAAGAAGCTGAAGTTTGACAAAGCATAGGAAGATTGTATAAATAGAGCTCCTCTCCCACAGAAAACATGTATCTTGCTTATTTCATAGGCTTCTACACACAAAATCTGTTGTGACGGTACCTGCCATACTCTTCAAAATCCCAACTGTATTCCCAAATATCCAAGGATACTCATCACTTCTATGCCAGTGAGCTCAGATAATATGAAAAATAGTTTGAAAACTTCCCCCTCCCTTTAACCACACTCAACCCTTGAAACTCTGTTCTCACAGCTTTACCTCTTTCCCATATCACTCTCCACCACCAGATTGTGACTGCTGAGATAAGTGAATGGCAGGCATTTTTTGTGTTTGGTGAGTGACCGAAGGCAGAAGAGACACTGGTGAAAGTGACTGTCTCTCAAATTTTATCAGCAGGTAATATTTAAAATAAATTAAAGCAAATCACACTCACCACTGCTACACATCATCCATTTCTTTTTTGTTGTAGAGTCTTAGAAAGACACAATCTACATTTTCAAGTGCACCACTTTTCTGAAAAGTGACCACATAAAAATGCACATTCTCTAAATCTGAGACTATGTCCAAAAAACTATGTAACTCATTAAAATAGGAGTTGTATTACAAAAACATAGTTTGTTTTTTTTTTTTTAAATCTGAACGTTTAATTGATTTTTTTTTAATTTTGTATTCCAAAAATATAATTTCAGGATATAATTCAGTAAGAATATATATTTAATAATACACTGAAAAAAGCAAATTTCTCCCAAAAACTCATTTTCTTTGTTTTCCATCAAACTGCTGGGTGATAAGGGAGTCAGATGGTACTAAACTAGAATACGGAAAAAATTGGTGATTGATTTATCACTTCAATAACTCAACTGTAGAAACAATCATTTAACAAAGCAATTTAGAACAGCTGGTAGCACATGAAGTCACCTGACAGAAGCAAATACAATCTCTGGAATGAGATAGAATCTAAAACAAAAAATTACAATGGCGTGAGCCCCCCATTAGTGATGGGAGAGGTGACAGAACTGCGTTCTTTATAACCAAAGAACACTCACTGCAAGTGTATTCACCCTTCTGAAATTTTGCCCTTCAGAACATAATTTCTACATGCTATCACAGCAAATACAAAGCAAAACTAGAATACCAGCAATTTGCTCTAATAGTGACCCATATCCATAGAATTCCTTCATTTCAGAAAACAAAGTTATAACAGAATTTCTCTCTAATATCAGCTGCCTTCCAGAAACAGCTGTAGAAAAACTGTATTAGTCAACCACAGCTGTAATCCAGCTGTAATCCATGTAATAATACAGAGTATTATAGTAACAGAGACTATGTATGCATTCAACATTAACTGAAAAAACTCTATGTAATTTTAGGTCTGTAAGGGAAGTAGTACATAACTGACACCAGTTTGCATATGAAACCAGACAATAAGGTGAATTCCTAAAGAACTTTGCTTCCATATATACAGTATCTCCAAACACAGAGCTATGAAAAAGCAGTAGACACATTAACCTTTGGAATGAAAGTATTTCATCTTGTTTGTGCACACTTTATTCATCAAATGCATAAAGCATCAACCCAAAAAAACCAGAAAACTGCTGTCAAACTTCCTTTTGTTATATAGTACCTACCACAAACTACTGTTTTGTATGGGCTTGAAACAATGCCAAGTTATGACAATCGCACCAAACAACCTCAGCCTAAATCCAATAAAATTATATGCTTCAGGATAATTGTTGTTGTGAAAAAACCCCAATAGCCTTGCTTAATCTGTCTCCATTTACCAAACTATTGTAGGAGCTTCCCAATTCCTTTTACACACCCATTAAATGCAGATTAAAAGTCAAGTAAGCCAAAATAAAACAAGAATCTCTGGTCATCTTCAGAACTCAGATGCAGACCTTGGTAAATATTTAATCACCCCCTTGCCTCTTCTATCATAGCAATGAAGTGTACTGTCAATTAAGGTAAATGCATGAACATCAAACCAAGGAATTCAACATTCAATACAGACACATACCACACAGATGAAGCATTATTACAACAAAACATTAATTCTTTCTGTCAATTATCCCACTGTGGTTCTTGCACAGAATTGAGAAACTGTATTTAAATCTGTTTTGACCTAGAAGGAAACAGATCAATGCTTCTTGTTCCCACTTACTTCTTTGTCTCCACATTCATTTGCAGCATTTTAATTTTTTTTTTTTTTGTGAAATGTGTTACTTATGTGCATATTGCCAAAAAAATAAGTTTCACAGTGCAAACCCAGTACTTTTTAAGAGTTCTAACCTGTGCAAAAATATTAAACTGGTAACTCTACAACACACTCACATTTTGCTGGCTCAATAGATTTGTTTTCCTGTGAAAATAAAAGGTTCATAGTCTTTGAGGTTCTTAAATCTTTTGCACTTTTGAGAGTTCAGTCAATATACAATAAAAGGAGTAAAATGAGCTTGCTGATGTGTAAAAAGAACACTCTGTAACTAGTAGCCCTGAACACATGGATCTAAACATCCACATTGATCAAGAGCTAAAACCAGCTTCACTTCTTCACTTCTGTGAAGATTATTTCTTTTCTCCTTGATTGACTTCAATTACGGTGCTTCATTTCTTATAATACTATAACCTGAAAAGAGATAATGAGCAGTAAAGCTTCTTCACCCATGAAATTAGTGTCTGTGTACCTCTTTTATTCGTGAATTCAAGGACAACAATCCTTTTACCTCAAATTATAACTTCAGTTGTTCTAACTGGATATGTGTGAAAAACACTAGAAACAATAGCTGCTCTAATTCTAGGAAGACCGTCTTTGCTTACAAAGAATCAGTTCTGAACCACATGGGTCTCAAATGCACACTGAACTGTAAATGGAGCAATGGCCAATACTTCAGAACACAGATTTAAGGTATGAAAGTACAATATAGTACGCTATTTTATATGGGTCTAAAACATTTACTGCATTTTTAAGGAACATGTTAGGAGTCATCCTCCTCTGTTTTGCAAGTGAAAGCATGTTCTTCTGTACAAAAAAAACCCCAAACATATGGGTAGGCCTGGTCATCAGGAAACCTGGCAACAACACATTTAGACTCAAGGAGAGGAAAGGAAAGATTCACACAGAAGACTGCAAAAACTTTAAGTTACATAAACCCCTGATAATGATGTCTCACTTTCAAACTAATTAATGTAATCAGTAACCTGAAAAAGACATTTACTGTTTATATTGTGCTTCAATTTTAGCAGCTTCAAACCAAATATTTTATGCTGAAAATAGACGGGGGAATCAGCTTTTCCCCTAGCCTGTATAGTCACAAAGCCATTCTACAGAAGCACTTTAAGTAGGAAGCGATTATTTAAATAGCAAATTCATTAATAGCATACATGACTGCAGGTATTCTGGGCTGTGTAAGCTCTCAAAGTAATTAAAAATACCCTACTGGATCATTACTAAACCAAAGCAGAATAATGCTCTCCTCTTACCTGCAATATCAGACAGTAATAATACATTACAAAATAAACTGTACTCATTGGCACCCAACAATAGGACGAGAGGCAACAGGTATAAACTGCAGCACAGGAAGTTCCACCTGAACATAAGGAAGAACTTCTTTACTGTGAGGGTGACTGAGCACTGGAACAGGTTGCCCAGAGAGGTTGAGGAATCTCCCTCCCTGGAGATATTCAAAACCTGCTTGAACAAAATCTTGATTCATGTGCTCTAGGAGTCCCTGCTTGAGCAGGGTGGTTGGACTAGATGACCTTCAGAGGTCCCTTCCAACCTCAACTGTTCTGTGATTCTGTGAAATTCAGTCTTCTAAAAACCTAACTTCATCCTCTCAAAAACACCATCTCAAGAACATAAGTTTAATAAGTTCAGGATATTCTGAGCTTAGAAAGAAGGAATCATTTCCACAGATGAAAGCTGTCAGGAAAATTCAGTCCCCGTACTTTAACATTACAAGAAAAACTCAGTTCATTCAAATTTCACCTACAAACCAACACATCCAGTGCAGACTACTATGTCAGCATTTTATGTTCACTCAGAGGTAATGCTCTTAAAAAAGGCATCTCATTCGTACTGGTCTCCTCTTGGAAATTACTTGGGTTGTTGCCTGAAGTATAATCAGTAATGTAATCCAGAGATGATATGGTTGTATAACTAGGTCTCTGTGTTTGTGTACATACATACGTGTGTGTGTGCATGTATAAAAAAAAAAATTACCCTCCTGCATTTTTTCTGTTTTTACATGAATAAAAGCCAACTTGCACAGCAATATCAGACAACTGAGAGGCAGTCAAGAAAGTAACAGACTCCTGATAATACCTTGGCTCAACTGACTGGCTGTTTTATGTAACACACTGCTTTTAAATCTTCAATTTGTGAGCCTCTAAGAACTTTTCCAGAGGAGCTTCAGTCCTTTAGTTAATACAAGCCTACTCGTAACAGGTTTGTGCTCCTGTCCTGTATTACAGTTCCCTTAGTGGTCTACAAAAACCCTGGCATCTTTGGAGACTTTTTACATGGGCAGATAGTGATAGGACAAGGGGAAATGGTTTTAAACTAAGAGAGGGGATATTTAGGTTAGGTATTAGGAGAAAATTTTTCCCCGAGACGGTGGTGAGCCACAGGAACAGGTTGCCCAGAGAAGCTGTGGAAGCCCCATCCCTGGAAGTGTTCAAACCCAGGTTGGATGGAGCCCTGGGCAGCCTGATCTAGTGGTTGGCAACGCTGTCCACAGCACAGGGGTTGGAACTAGTTGATCTTTAAGGTCCCTTCCAAAACAAGCCATTCTATGATTCTATGATATTTGGCCATAACCTTCTATTTTATGCATAAGAATCACTCCTCTTGTTTGGAGAGAAGGTAAGAGCAAAACTGAAAAAGATTTAAGAAACTTTCTGAAAAATTAAAAATTCTGAACACACTTAATGAAAGCTGTGCTCAGACTATGCTCATAGGAATTCCTGTGTTCAAATAAGACCTCTGCTAGTGCAAGGAGACATGCCATAAATTCCTTTTATAAATGGCTAAGTTATATTTAAAAAATATATATATTTTGTGTTAAAGATTTTTTTATAAAAAAATTTGTATTCTTACTGGTGTATTGGGTAGAAATCTTATTCTGATTTCCAGCATATGTTGCTTCTACTCACTTCATATGCTGACAATGTCCTCAAAAATAAACAGTTCTTTTCTTTCTCATTAAAGTTTACTCTACTGACATATTTACAGCAAGCAACCATATGCTCCCTCTATCTTTTTTTATAGGATCAGCAAGTCAGCTTTTCCAGTACTACAGGTTCACGTTTTTGCATCTGTCATACTTTGAAGAATGTTTTTCTAAGTTCTCTTCCTGCATTATCTTCTTGTAACAGATTTCACTAAAACCGTACCACTGAATAAAGTCCTGAATTTAGCATTTCGAGTAGCAGTTAATTATCATTTTTTGACCAGCAATATCCAGTTATGCTTCTTTTCCACTTACCAAATTCTTGCTACCCAGTAGGCTTTTGCTCCCATAGTCATCTTTATCATTCTCATTAAAACCTGAGACAGAACTCCTACTTAATTTTGGGGCCATATCAAATTGTTTTAATTTCTACATGATACTTATTACTTAGCAGTTGTTTGTTTTTCTTTTAATTTTTCTTAACAAAGCTGAAGAACATTTAGATATTTATTATATAGCTTTTGCAGTATTTCTACCTGTTCTGAATTTTAAAATATAGCTTCAAATATCAATATAACTTAGCATTTTCAGGCCTCACACTATAGTCTATATCCTTAAGATTCTTGTCCCTTTGAATTTCAGTACTTTACTCCATTATATTATTAACTGTATTACAATATATACTTTGAAACTGAGAGCCACAGATGCAGTTAGTTCTGTTGAGCATTAAATTAAACCTAAAATGAATGAAGATCCGTCTCTTCGGTTGGGGATCTTTTATCTGACCAATTTTTTCATGGATTCTTTACTGTTTTCTAAATCAACGTAATACTGTATCTTGCTAGTTTGGGGATAATTAAGTGAAGCAATGATATTACACTGGGATATAATTCACTCATACAATATTCTTAATATTTGCTTTCAGTTTTTTATCTGGGTAGTTGTGACAAAACGTTATAGGATTTAAACTTCTTATAACATTGCATAAGAGTCTATAAACATGTTATAGAGATGCATTATCCCAAAAGAACACTTCTTATTCTCTCCTAAAGTAACTTCCATCTGGAATACTGCTAATGCTTTGAAAAGTATATAGTACATCAATAAATACTTCATTGTTCTGTTAATATTTTGTGTTTCTATGTAGTCTACAATAACATTACTAAACAATGCCAACCTCCACCTTTGATTCTAGCTTTCTTGAACAGTACATTTTCTTACACCTTCTAGCATCAGTCATAACCAACTGTAACTTCTGTTTCTTAACCTCTAACAAAACAGTTGCCTATACAAACACAGATATTGAGTGTGTAACATAAAACCATTTTCATGCATAGAAGTATTGACTTCTGTTGTATGAAGATTTTATTTTTTTGCATGTAGGAGTGCATGAACACAGAGAACATCAGCTACTCCTCCTTTCATCACATACTTCTGTCTTACTAAGTGCTCACTACTTAAAACTGAAATAAACTGTTAATTTTTCTCATAACGCACCTTTAGGGTCAGCCTCACAACATTGCATCACTGCAGAGGGTTCAGTTTCAGCGTTTCTCCCAGGTTACTGCAACCTGATGTTTGATGCTGCATTTCACAGCAAACACAGACACCATCACTGTCAAATTTAATCTGCGGAGTGGAAAAAAGTCAGAGAAAGTATAAATCAACAAAAATAGACTTCCCAAAAATTATATTTACACTTACTATGACAGTAATAACTGCTAAATGCAAAATGAAAATCTCTATGCAGAATGCCCTGAAGCAGAATGTCCTCCATTGGGTAATACTAGCTACAAACCCAGGTAAAATACAGGAAGAGGATACAAATACCAAAGAATGCTACCTTTTATGCCTCTTTTTGAAAAATACTTGCTTTACAGGGGCAGATGAAACCAGAGTAACTCAATTAAATAAACATCAAATCACATCCAATAGGGAAAAACAAAAAGTAATAGAAAAAAAGTCAGAAAATACATTAAGCAGTCATGATCACAAACATAACATACTTATACTTGGAAAAATAATTACAAAACAAACCATGACATGTATTTGAGAACAGAGAACACAGCATGAAGAAAAAGTGGAGGACATAAGAGGTACATATCATCTCACATATATTTTTACTTTGGAAAAGGCTTCCCCTCTATTTTCTCATGTTCAGTTCGTGTTGAACACAATAAGCATTCAATGTTTTTACATTTTAAAAAGCATTATGCAGTCTGTTAATCAAAGACTTACTAGTAAACTAAGCCTGGCTAAAAATACTGAACACTGATCAGTCTCAAAAAGTAAATTACAGTTAAGATAGCTAAGAGTCATTCTAGAATAATCTCATTCAGCTCAATGAAAATACTCATTATACTGATTCTGACGTCTTCATAAAAAACTCCAAAACCAAAAACTCCCGAAGTAGAAGCCATAGCAATGTTTAGTTTTCTGCTGCCTTCCAACAAAGACTTTTTTAAAGCCAAAATTTAACTCTGTACATGTTTTTACCTAGTCTGTTAATATGAACTGCCATTGCTTTAAATTTTCTCAACTGGGTATTTCTATGCTTTCTCCATTCCTATTTCTGCAGGTTATTCAAAGGGCAATTCAACACAGGTTATTATTGAGAAAAGTCATTAGTATCACATGGGAGTTCCTTGAACTGTAAGTTTAAAAATACCAGATCCCAGGTTTCTATACTCCAATAATCAGTAGTAAGAATGACACTAATAAGAAACTTCCGTGGCTTTTCATGTGAAGAATAAAAGATTGAATGTACCATTCAGGCATACTCAATCAGTCCTGTATTCCTGCAAGTACATACGGAAGCACAGTGGATGGGTGGTAAGAGATCTGAATCAACACATTGCTAACTCTCAAAAAAAACCCCAAACAAACAAACAAACAAAACAAGCCTACATTTTCCAGACATAAATCAGAAAAAAAAATGCATTTATTATTTTTAATTCAAATTCTCCCTAGGATATTCCCAATTTCCTGAACAAAGAGATAGCAACCCCTTGTAGAATTACCTCACGCAGCCTTATATGTAGAATCATTTCAACTGAGTATTTTCTTACTACTTAAGACCTTGAAGAATATTTAAATTGTTCATATGATCTTAATAGCTACATATTTAAATATATGTATTTTTTAGTGTCACCTCTATCAGGCTTATCTAGTACTCTCTGCTAGAATGCTGGTGACCAGAACAGCAGTTGGAAGAGCAGAAATAAGAGTTCATTAAAAAAACATAACAAACTTTACCAGATGAGATGCAGATGAATGAATGCTAAAGGCACACTCAGGGCAGAATGCTATCTCAGTGGGCCTCAATTCCTGAGACTCTAGATTGCCCCCTAGCCAATATAATTTGTAAAAAGGCTTTAAAAAAACCTGGATATGTAAATTATACCATTTTCCACATACTCAAATAGTTGGGAATAATTGTCTATGGCAACTCACAGAGACTGGTTATACCCTAAGCCATAGGCACTGTAAAAGAAATACTGAAAATATATATATATATATATATATAGTTCGAACACCTGCAGAATAGTTGTGTTATTTCTAATTAGCATTCAATTTAATTCACTAAAGCTGCTTTAACAATTTCAGACTGTTTTTTTTTCCAATTCCTGTAATCTTCTAATACCTTCTTTTAAAAAGTGAAAGATCTAAGCAAAACCCAGCTACATGGTTTATGATCAGATAACCCCAGCTCTTCAAATCAATGGAAAATACAATGCACTAAATGCCACTGAGGAGGTCTTGCTCCTGAACCTCTCTGGAAATGGTGTCAACTGTTAGATAAATGCTACAGAGGAAGCTCAAAACTTATGCTTTGAATTCAGAGTTGTGCAAAATTAATCCTTGCTGTAGCAAGAATGCTACAGCATACCTGCTACAGCAGCACCAGTGACAGAGCAAATCAATATAGTCTTCAGCTGCTAAAAACTTTTTATAATGAGGAAAATGGACTTTAGACACAGCTATCTACTGCCAGATCATTTATTCTCAAATTCATGCTGCCCCTGTTCAATGAAAGATAATCACTGAGTCATGATGGGGTATATCTGACATTTCCAATATGAAATATAGATTCAAAGTCTTCTTGTAGCTCACGTAATGAACAGGTGTCACAGAAATAAGGCTAAAAAGATAAAGACTTCTTGGTCAAGATTCCCCATCTAGGAGAGACTCTCAATTAATTCTGAAAGATGTTCCATAACTTTGTACTGACAAGTAATTCTCCCTTAAACTCAATTCTTAAAAGTAGTTAAAAGACAATTATTTACATGAAAGTTCCTTCAAAACATAAGGACATCTTCAAAATCCTAGCTTATTCAAAAACACCTAAGAATTGCAACCAGAATGCAAAACAGAAGTCTTAACCTTAGACATACATTTTTTGAGAGCTTTTAACAATTTGCCCCACTGTGACCTTTTCCTTCAAATGTTTGTCAAATAACATGTTTGCCAACTTTTGTTTTTGTAGCTGGAAGCAGACATTGAGCATGTCATTGCATTTGTGCTTTCAATAATACAGTAATCAAAAGGAGTTTTGAGCCCTTGTGCTCCAGAATGCCCATCCCTGCCCTACTGCTGTCTCACACTTGGGGAGAGAGAATCAAGAATTCATACAGCTATCCTGTGACCTAAACATTGTCAAAACCAACTTCTCTCATTTCATGTGGGAGTGGTTTACTTTTAGTTCAGACCAGACCTCAAATGCCATTCACTGTGTGGTGTCATAAATACACACAGCAGGTGCAAACAACAGGGCTACAGTGGTACAAGGAGAAGGAGTTGGGATTACTCCTTCCAGCTGCGGGGCAGGCGTTTGACAGCCTCAGACACAATAATACCAGCAGTGCCACCAAAACCGTGTTCTTTCTCCTCTCTCCGCTGTGTTTGAATCTCTTTTTGGTTCTCAGAGCTCAAGAATAAAGCTTCATTCACTTCATCCCCTGCACATACTCCCTATTATCAGTTTTCCTGTATATATTTGCACTCCACTTTGTGATTCTTACTCATGCTAGTAAGCATAGTCAGTATACCACAGTATAGTTTTTGTACTTTCATATTTATGACAGTTGCACAGTATACCCTCATCCAAGCTGTATTAATGATTTCAAATATCAGCTAGAGCTGCCTACATGTATAAACTGTCTTTTAAGTTTATTTTGTTTTGCCGAAAACCGGTACTGTTACTTCAAGAGTAATAAAAACCATTAAAATCTGACTTTTATGTAGCAGAGGAACAAAAAGTAAAGGATCTTCCAACTAAGAACAGAGAGAACTTCAGAATTATTAAAAATACATACACACACAGCCCCCTATGATACAATAAAGTAACAAAAATGTGCACAGATCAGACTTTTCTCATCCGCAGCAATTTATCAAATTCTGTCAAATTCTCAATTCATTCTCAAATTATAAGCAATCTTTCTGTACAGAGATAGGCACTACCACTACTTTTCTGAATAATAAACAGCTGTAAATTTGACTAAAACTAGAGCATTTATTTTTAAATGAATAAGTGACTTACAATAAGACAGGTACACCCAGTAAAGACAAATAAAGACTAAGAAATAAAACACTAACAAAATTCTATGTTGTGCAGTAGTAGAATATAAAGTATATAAATTGTTCTACTCACATATGTTAAGAACAGTTTTGAGAAATTAATTTTTGAAAAAGGAATTTATAAGACTGAAATGTTGTTTCTCATACACACATTAATGAACAGCTTCAGTGTGTAACTGCTTTGTACACATTGTGTTCTCACTGACTTAAAGCAGCATCTGAGGTTTTGGCTGCAGGATCTACAGCTAATAATGGGAAAAAATTCCAATTAAATTTTCATAACAAGCCATTAAAGCTACTGGTATTTTTTCATTCCTCAGTGCTAAGTATGTTGCTAAGCTGCAGGATAAAGAGCACAAAAACTAATTCACAAATTACACATTCAAAATGTGAACATATGGTGAGCATATATTTCATATTCACATAAAAATACATACTATGGAATCTACAATACATCACCAGTGTTTAAAGCAAAATAAGACCCTTGTCTCTCATTCTTTTTCTTGAAAAAACTACTCTACATATGAAACACTTCCGAATTTGAACTCTACAGTACGTATTGTTATCACTTTTAAAGCTATACATTCAGTATGAATGAGTTTGACAGAAATACTACAAGTACAACAATTTATTTTGAATTTGACTTTGATACTGTACTGTGCTTGGAAATTTACTAGCATATTTTTGTCTGGTACAGTTACATAGGGTTTTAACTACATCTCAAACTGCATGTCTACAAAAGCTAGATTTTGACTCCTAGAGATGCGTATCCTAGAAGGCAATTGGGGGATTTAGAGCTCTGACAATGTACACCTAGTCACATACTGCAGGATTACACAGATCCACAAAACTCAAGTGACCATCTAAAGAATTAACATGAAATATAAGCTTAGAAAAAGTTGTTAAGAAACTGGTATTTTTCATTTTGAGTGAACAACAGTAATAAATAATTAGATATGTTCAACGTGATACATTATCAAATTCTGAGTCAAATCCTGCACTTAATCATCAAGCAGTGCTATTCACTACAGTGCACCTCTCCCAGTGGGTGGTCTACAAGAACAGAACTCTAGAATTTCGTACCTATGAGCACTTCAACACGGCAATATAATGTATTCACCCGCAAGTCCCCAACCTGACTGAAATGAGATTCTGAGTAAGGAAAATTTAAAAAGTAAGGTTGGGGCAGAATAAACTGTTTTGTTTGGGGGGGGAGGGTTGTTTTGTTTTTAAACAATTACAATACAATAAACAGTCACAATGAAATTACATTGCCCTCATCTAGTACAACACGCTGTGCAAAGCTACCTGGTATTTAATCATTCTCTGAAAATTGAAACTAGCAGTTTGAACATTTGTTTTATCTTCTTTGCTAGCTCAGCATTTCATTAGTCCAGAGGAAAATCTGCATATTCCACCTGTAGCAGGAACATAAAGCTCAAGGAAGTACAAATGAAACATAACTGTTGCCTTTTAATTTACTAGCCAAGTACACTGGGCTTTGGAAAAAATGCAAAACACTTTGCAAGATTCTTGCTTAAGTGAATTTTCTATTAACCTGCATAAACATGCAAAGGTTTCCTTTGAATTCTGCTGCAACAGAACAAATGGGGAAAGCACCTCCTCAGGAAGTTCTTACATGTGCACCCAACAAACCTCTGAATCCCAAAATGCCCACCCCAGGGCAAAGCCTGCTTCCACCTGTGAACTCTCTGCCTGCCTGCTGAAAGCATTTATTTGATACCACGTCCTCCCCTCACTGTTGATTAGAACTAGAAAAGGGAAGACAAAGGAGGGAAGAACGGAGGCAACTATACAGTGTGTGCAAAGAAGGAAAAGAAAGCTGATGAAGGGTCTGTAGCACAAGTCTTGTGAGGAGCAGCTGAGGGAACTGGGGTTGTTTAGCCTAGAGAAAAGAAGGTTGAGGGGACACCTTATTGCTCTCTACAACTACCTGAAGGGAGCGTGTAGAGAGGTGGGGATTAGTCTCTTTTTCCAAGTAACAAGCAATAGAACAAGAGGAAACAGCCTTAAGCTGTGCCGAGGGCAGGGTCAGGGGCGGGGGGGTGGGGGTGGCAGGTTACATTGGATATTGGGATAAATTTCCTCACCTTCAAGGGTTGTCAAGCACTGGAACAGGCTGCCCAGGGAAGTCATCATCCCTGGAGGTATTTAAAAGACATGTAGGTGTGCTGCTAGGGACACGGTTTAGTGGTAGACTTAGCAGTGTTAGGTTAACGGTTAGACACTATGATCTTAAAAGGTCTTTTCAAACCTAAATGATTCTATTACCTTATTTATTCTCTGATCTTACAGTTAAAGAATCCAAGGCTATTTAAAAAGTTCAGATCAAAATGCGGCCCCATGAAATTCATAAATCTAGGATATTTTGAAACAACATTAAATTTCCAAGTGGAAAACATCCTAAACAACTGAAACACAATTTTTTCAAAAAGCCAAACATGGTGGGGGGTGGGAGGGAGGGGGCGGAAAGAATTAAATTCTTCCTGAATCAGCCTATTTTTTAATTCTAAATTTCACCTTATCAAAACCAAATTTATTCCTTTTAATTTTCATCAACAACCTGAGAATTCGATTCCACAGCTCAGTCACTGCTTACTTCTGCAGCAGCAGTTATCCTATTAGAGGTGGTGATTCTGACCAAAACTGAAGAGACATGGGGTTCATAACCAGGAGAAAGGTCATTGAAGAGAACATCTGAAATACTAAAAAGACTTAATGTTGACTTAGGTCTTTTTCTTGGTAGTGATCTAATCCACCGGCTGGAGCCAGTGCTTTCCTTATCTATGAATGTGCTAATTAAGCAGAACTTTGCTTATTTCAATTTCCTGTCCCTGCAGCAACACTTTGCTGATTCTCATTAACTTGGTTTTCTTCCTTTTGTCCTACACCTCTATTATAGCTTGTATTAGGAGACATTAAAATGATTCCTTTAATTTGACTGAGTCTTTCTGCTTGGTGCAAAGGCCTATAAGGAATCCTAGCACAAACAGGTTGCCCAAGGAAGTTGTAGATGCCCCCTCCCTGGAAGTGTTTAAGGCCAGGCTGGATGAGGCTTTGAGCAACCTGATCTAGTGGAAGGTGTCCCTGCTGATGGCAGGGGGATTGGAACTAGATGATCTTTAAGGTCCCTTCCAATCCTAACCATTCTATGATTCTATGAAATACATTATCACAATACAACCCAGAGCAGAGTTCACATATGGCTAGGTGGTGTTATTAAATGATAAATACTGTCAAGATGTTTAAACATAGATACCAACAAGCACATACATAATCACAGTTAACAGTAGTCTGAGAAGCAACTGAACTGTCAGCACAGGGATTTTTCAGTAGGCTTTGCTGAGTAGCCCTGTTTGCTAATGACTACCTAAAAGGAACTAGAAAAGCAGACATGCACACGCAGCAAGACCCAGGCAAGCACTAAGCATGACAGCAACAACGACACTGTTCTTGCCACATGCATTTCTCTCCATCTGGGACAGGATTTGCTGCTTAAATTCTAGTTGCACAGCTTACTGGACATCTGTCAAAACCATGTCAGTAATTACTGCTGAGTTAGAGGTGAAAGACTACACACACAAGTACAAATGGCTCCCCTCAGCCATATATATACATACACACACACTTTTCTCATTTCTTATTACAGTCAATTAAATGTCAAAATCAGTAAGTAATTCAGAATATTTTGGTTCTCAAATAATTTCTGTATCAAATAGTACAGAAATTCCAGAGGATTTTGCCAACAAATCAATGAGCTATTGAGAAGGAAGAGGCAAATTCATTTTTCCAAAACGTCAACGTTTCTTCCTTTTTTTTTTTCTTTAGGGCTTTGACACTATCCCAACATGAGAGATGTGACAAGATGGCATTGCTTGAGAATATGGAACACCATGTATCAACCAGCAGAACATGATTGTCTAGACACAAGCCTAAGATGGTCATTACAATGATGTTCCAGGTCAAAATATCGTATTTGAAAATTAGAGCAGACAGGTCACATAATGCAGTTATGAAGTTGCATTATATAGTTAGGAAAGCATTCATTTTGAGAGACTTTTTACTTTCTTCCTTGCAGATATGAAGTAATTTTTGTAAGTCTTCACAGGAAGTTCCGATTTAAGCGTAGTCCCTCAAAGTAACTTCTAATTAGTCCTAATATCAAAGCAAGGATCTCGCATCAAATTAGTAAGACTCACTTCAAAGATCTTCCACAAAAAATACCTATGATACTTCTTTTTCTCATGAAAAAAGCAACAAATACCACAACAAGAAAGCTATTTTCCCATAGCACTCCAAAGTACAGTGTACGTTTTGCAACAGCTCCAGGTTCCACCAGTTGTTTCTTCTACAGCACGACAACTCCTCATCAAAATGAGAGCCAGGAACTTTATCAAGAGTTTCCCAGATAAAATAGTTTATGGGGAAAACCTTCCCTTGCCCTTTGGCTCACTGCTGGTTTTCCATTGAGTCAGTTATCTGGGCTCTGTCCATCTGGTTCTATAAAGCCTTTACCACAGTCACACCTGGAAACTGCAAGCACTGTCGAGAGCTGAGCAGAATATCTAAGCTTTTCCAGAGAACCCAACTGATGGAGCTGCAGGCACACCCCTGTGAAATAGGATGGGCAGCAAGAGAAACAGAACAGAAGCTTAAAAGCTGACTAAACAAGGTGAAGGCATATGACAGGTCACACCCAAATGGTTTCCTGTTCTGTATTTTTCATGTGCCTTTCAAAATATTTGCTGAAACATTTTATACTATTCTAACTTATTTTTACTAAATATATTGTGTGCAAACGGAAACCTGAAGAATTTTACTAGACAAAAACCTTATAACAAAGGGGGAAAATAATAGCTGAATAGAAGACACACACAAGCATTTTGTGGAATCATCTATTGGCATTAGAGAGAAAAAAGTCTTTTCTCTTTATCATTCAGATCAATGTCCTGGAGTCCCTATGTGCACATATTCCTAATACTTAATGAATCCTATGAGTGCATACAACAGTTTCAACAGTTTGATTGGTCTACTGACAGCTAGATTATACTAAAAAGAGTTCTGATGCATATCCATAAACATTCTCCACTGCATTCGTCAATCTTACAGTTTAATGTCATTTGTTTCCTGAATTTACAGGGGGGAGGGAGTAATTGTTTTATTATTTACTTTAAATCAGAGATTTCTGACATGAGTTTAGTTCAGCAGATGTCTTAGCTTATTTCAGAAAATACAGTAGTTTAATGTTGGGTTGGGTGGGGGTGGGAGGGGCATGTTTTTGGTAGTGGGGGAAGGGGCTACCCTGTGAGAAGCTTTGCAAAGCTCCCCTGGCTCCAAAGGCGTAGCCCCCAGCCCCAGCTGGGCCAATGAGCACTAGAGAAACATCTCTGCGAATCTGTATTTGTGAGGGGAAGGACTGTTCTGAAAAGAAGGTGGAGACAACCTGGAGCAGAGGCCATTGACCTGAACAAAAGATGACCATCAGCCTAAACAAAGAGAAAGCTTCATTGCCAGGAGGAGGAGGAGGACAGAGAACCTCAGATGCCCAGTTCAACATGCAGGGAGCAGGAGGTAAATGAGGTCCCCTGCAGCCCATGGAGGTTCAACAGCAGAACAGATACCCACATGTAGGCTATGGAGGACTCCACACTGGAGCAGAAAAGCCAAGCCCAAGGGAAGGTGTGACTGCATTGAGACTCCAGAGACGCTCAATGCCAGAGTGGGGGTGCATCCCCAGAGCCGGTGGGTGAGGAGGTGCACTGGACCAGAGACCTGTCTGCAACTCGTGGATGACCCCATGCCAGAGTCAGGAGCTGAGCCCGAAGAGGTCCATGACTCCATGGGAAGCTCATGTTGCAACACTTTGAACCTGTACTTTCATGACGGGAAGAGCAGCAATGGTGAACTGACTGCAACTCACATTCCCTGTCCCCTGTGCTGCTGAGGGGGAGAAGGTGGAAAAATTGGGAGCAAAATAATTTGAGCCCGGGAAGAAGGGAGGGGTGGGAAAAGGTGTTGTAAGATGTGGTTGTTATGTTCCACTGTGCTACTCAGATGATTGGTAACAAATTAAATTGATTTTTCTTCCCCAAGATGAGTCTGTTTTGCCCCTGACCATAACTGGCGAGTGAGCTGTCCCTGTCCTCATCCTAATCTGTGCCCCTTTGTTGTGACTTCCTTCCCATCTCACAAGGTGCGGGGAGTGAGTGCAGGACGCATGGTCCTACTGCGGTTAAACCACTACAAATGTATAGGTACTTTTTTTCCCCAAGATTAAAACATAAAGACTTTAGGTATACTGTACCTTTTAATAATTTGGAGCATATCACATGATAATAATTTTTATTATTCTGTATTTTATTTAACATAAGTAACATACATTTGTTTTGGAAATTAAAAAAGAACTAATTTAGGTTGGTAAATAAAATATTAAGATACACACACCAAAACATTACTATCAGTACATCTGTAAAATACACTGCCTGTGTAAGGAGATATTGGATGAAATCCTGATACTGCTGACACCAAATGGTAATCATAGAATCATAGAATCATAGAATG
>NW_010321369.1:0-5297 GCF_000700745.2 Antrostomus carolinensis
TATATAATCCCCTCATTAGAAGGCTTTTCTCCACCTAGCCCTAATATCCTGGATATCGGAGGTGGGCTGAAGTGCAATCCTCACCATGACCCTCAAGGGTGCCACCTGTTTTGTATTCATAGTCTCACTAATTGCTGCTACGTGTTGCTGTATAGCACAGGAATTGGCCTCTTGATAAGCGTGGTGATTTTGGGTGAGAAGGTGAGCCCGGTCCCTGCTGTTGCCCCAGGCCCTGCCTCTGAGCTTGGACTGGCCATGGTACCCTGACATATTGTCTTAAATTAGTCTGGAATTACTCATAGCTACATAGTAGTACGTTTTTAGCTTTAAAAGGTAGAAAAGCAGAGCTAAATTCAGTTCCAGTTGAAATGTAAAGTAATGATAAATAACAAAGTTAACTCTCTGAAGTTTCACAGACTGTGAACAGTGAGCTGCTGTGGCAAAGAAAGCCAACAGGATGCTGCGTTGCATCAACAAGGGCATCACCAGCAGAGATAAAGAAGTCATTATCCCACTTTACTCAGTGCTTGTCAGGCCACACCTGGAACACTGTGTTTGGTTTTGGTCCCTGCTGTACAAAAAAGATGTGGACAGGCTGGAGAGGATCCAGAGAAGGTGATCAAAGGACTGGGAAGCCTGCCATGTGAGGAAAGGCTAAGAGAACTGGGTTTGTTCAGTCTTGAGAAAAGAAGGCTTAGGGGAGACCTTATCACCATGTTCCAGTATTTAAAGGGTGGCTATGAAGAAGAGGTAGACTCCCTTTTTACAAGGAGTCACATGGAAAAGACGAGGGGTAACGGGTACAAATTACCCTGGGGAAATTCTGACTGGACGCCAAGAGGAAAATTTTTCACAATGAGAACAATCAGCCACTGGAATAATCTCCCCAGGGAAGGGGTGGATTCCCCAACATTAGACACTTTTAGGATTCATCTGGACAGGGTGCTGGGCCGTCTTGTCTAGACCATGCTTTTGCCAAGAAAGGTTGGACCAGGTGATTCTTGAGGTCCCTTCTAACCTGGTATTCTATTCTATCATTCTATGATTCTTTGCTTCCTGTTCAAGTCTTACCTGCAGAAAAATTGGTCTGAAAGAGATTTTGGTAGACAACTTGGTCCATCCTCCTGCCTGCCACAGGGTCAAGATTGCTGATGGGTGCTTGTCAAAGCTGTTTGCCATCTCTTTAAGCAGCCATGTCTATTTCAGCATCCCTGTTCCTAGAAAGCTGTTCCTAGTGTCCAGTGTGCATCCTTCTTGCTGCCATTTCAGCCTCTTGCTCCAACACAGACATGGAGAAGAGGTTAATCTCCATGTTGCCCTAGAACACACCTGTAGCATTTTGTCCTCTACTTTATCTCCTCCTAAGGTTGGTGCCTTGGTGCCTTTTAGTTAAAGCAAAACTGCTTCCCTAGAAAGTGTTTCTCACGTGCAGTAATTCAGTGTCTTTATTTCCCATGTGATGTTAGTAACAGTAGAAGGCAACAAATCACATCAGGTGTAGAAAAGCAAGGAGAAGGCAATGACAAAGCAGTGACACGAATGAGATTAAGGAGTGCACAAAAGAGGAATAAACCTCAGACAAACCAAGTCCAGGCTGATACAACATCTCACCTGTGAAAGTGTCATGCCCTGTGATGAGACTGACAGATCAGCGCCTGGATGCAGAAGGAGTGGAACGTGAGGTAAACACGTGCTGAGGACAGAAATTTCTTGTCTCCCAAATAAAGTGTGTTTCTTTTGTACCAAGATACCTGATCTGTTCAAATCAATCCCACTTGCAACACAATCTTCTTGGAAGACCTTCACAGTTTCTTCATTGAGTTTCAAGGTTTAACAGTGACAGGTAAATGTAGCTCCCACTTTACAGATAAGGAGGTGGGACATGAAGAGATGAGGTGAAGGAACTTGTTCTTTCACATACAGCAGGTCAACTTTGGGACTGGGACCATCACTTGGGTTTTCTAGGGTTGTACGTCCTTGTCCTTCACTGGACTTCATCGTGGACTGACATTCACTTACATTACACGGTTTTGCTCAAATGAGCACAGATCTGCTCAGCTAATAAGGCCCCAGTTCAGGAATCCAGTTTTTGTGGGTGGCATTGAAGCCCAAGGGTCCAAGCAGCACCACCTGGGCCTGTAACCAATGACAGCTGCTCAGGGTAAGGCAAACTCTGATGGACCCGCGGGACGCATGTGAATATAACATAAGATCATGCAAGTTGCATCCAGGACTAATTGTCACTGGAAGGAAAACAACCAAAAAACCAAATTGCACAACCAGTTGTTCCACTGATGACTTCTGAGTCACAAACTGCAACCCCATGGGTGAGATCTGTAACACAAAACCCACACAAGCACACATGGAAACTCCTTCTTCCACAGCATCAGCAGCTATTTTCTCTGTCTCCAGGGAGGAGTATTTCATTATCATGGTAGCTGCTGTTTCATTATAAAGCAGATCTGATTTAGGTGGCATATTGTTTATAATGGAAATAACCTGAGTGTGCAGCACCCAGAGTAGTAATAATATGGTGACACTGTAACCCCTATGGAGACCCTGATGGCGAAAAGGACACGTGACACACGAACTGTTTTCTTTACTTGTATGATTGCTCTAATTTCCTTCAGCCTGAGATGTAACGTGCACAGATTTGTACTAAACTGGAGCTTTCCCTGCTAACATATTCTTCTCACAGAGAATGTTTATGGCGTAGAAAGCTTTTTAAAGATATAAACAGAATTTAGTAAACTGCAGCCCAATCACAAGTTGTTATAATAAAAAACATGATTTATGGTTTTTTTTAGATGACAATTTATCTTGACTTTGTCAGTTATACTGCACACTATATAATTTCATTCTATTATTTTGCGTTAAGCCCAGTATTTTGTGTTTGACCAAAACATGTCATCAGTCTCTACCTTACAAATGCAAGTACATTCAGAATTATGGCTGAAAAGAAAAAAAAGAAAAGCATACATGGGAGAGCATAATAGCATGCTGGAATTCCAGCATTAGTTTTTCTAAAAACTACCTTATCTACTGACTTTTAAATTACTCTCATGCCTTAAGTGCTGAGAATAAATGGAGGGTGGGATGGGAGTGAAATGCTGCGCACCATGAACAGTCCAGTATCTGCTCCCTTTGTGGTTTGGTTCTCTTAGAAGATGCTTCACTGCTTACAGGGGCATCCACCAAGCCTTGAGAAATAAAGACAAGGAAAGCAGAATACTTCCTCGTAGCGTGCAGTGTCTGCTCGCAGTCACACCGCACTAAACCCAGGGTAAATCGAGCCAAGTCAGCACAGTTGGTCTGGATTTACACCCAAACCCTGCCCAGCAGAACAGAGCCCTTTGCTGGGTTCACACCTCCTGTTACATCTTTGAACACGTTGCATTTACATCCCAGCTGCATCGCCGTACAGCAACCACTGCACAGACCTGTGGAAAGACAAAAGCTTTGTGCACCTTCAGGTGCTGGAAACCCCCCGAATGAGACTGGTCAGAGTTTCAAGTGAGAGTGGTTGCTGGCAAAAACCTCTATTATTATTTTTTTTTTGTCCTGGTTGTGCAATGGATCAAGCCCTGACCTTGTTCAAATAAAACAAAATACTTTTACTGTATAATAAAAATTTCATGTTTTAATACATTGCCATGCACAAATGAAGTCAAACAATGCAGAGTACAAAATTGTCAAATATACAAAATGATAAAGCAGATATCCAAAGCTTCCAGAGATCATGCCCAAAGATACCAAAAATTTGATCTTGATTTTAATTTCATTTTTTAAAAGAATTCCTCCCTCCCACCCGGGTTTTATTTTTTGTTGATTTTTTAAAACAGAAGGAATTACAGAGTAAATATAAAAACTGTAGGGTGGGATTAACAGTGATGGCCACTTTGTGTACTAAAAATTAGATTGCATGGTAATTTCTGTTTTGGGAAAAAAGCACTGCTGTACAGATGAACACCTTGAATGCCTGGGGAAATGCAGTGTACATCAAACAAAAAGGCACGCTTTTGTCTCATGCCACCTCATTTGGCTCCTTCTTTATGTATCTGCCACAGACTGACGAGGAATAAGTGCAGTGCTTTTTAACCATGAGAGTGCTGGCATTTTCCTTGATTTTCCACCAAGTTAACATTAAAAGGAGATCACTGACTTAGAGTATTTCCTTAGTGAATGTAAAGCAGAACTGACTCCAAAGGTAGCTGGACCAGACACAACTTGCTGGCTACAAGAGACTGTTTTGACCATCCAGCATGGCCTTGAGCTTGCACTTGTCTTTCTGCATCCACCTCTCCTGCACCAGGCCACCAGATTTCCCAGGACCTTGACCCCAGCCCTCCTCTCGCTCCCTGCACCTCGTGTCCCTCATCAGCTGCCGGTGCTGATGTGCAGGTACAGCCTGGCACCTGATTCTGTCCATGGGCTACTGATCTGGGAGCAACCTTTGGAGACGTCAGGTGTGGCTGTAATTCCAGCTGACAGTTATCAGCTCTCCCCGAGGTCAAGTTCAATCATCCTTAAATTCAACTCCCCAAAATAGAGGAGCCCAAATTCAGAGCCCCCTTGGCTGGTTTAAGTGGTGCAGTCAGGCAGGTGTTACTCTCAGCTTGTGACAAAGAAATAATAATTGTGAGGCAGGTCCAGAGAGCTACAGTCCCTAAAAGAAACTGAGAACAAAGCCAGGCATGTCCCAAAGCACGTCCCTGCCACTTTCAGATTCTGCAGTAACTCTAAGAAAGTTGAAAATATGCCTCTTGGGCTCACCAAGTACCCCAGCAGCTTAGTGCAAAGCACAGGAGTCTTCTCCTGGGAGCAGGCAGTCTCTTTGGGCAAACGCTGGTCATTTCCCTTGCCAGAGCATGGCCCCATGCAGTTCACCTGTGTTTTAGGGGAAGCCCAGCAGACAGCAGCAGCCCCAGCTGATGCACTGAAACATGGGGTCTGATTCTGCAAGGCAATTTGTCTCTTGCCATGGCTTTGAGAGAGCGCTCAGCACGGCACGGGACACAGGACTTCGCTGGTGGGTTAGCCCAGCACAGCCCAGTTCCTCCCCTTGGTCAGGGGCACTGGACTCGAGGGGAGGACGCTGAGGTCGGGGTCTCCTGCCAAAATGCTTTGCACAGGCTGGAAGCTCACGTCCCTCTGTGCTTCCTCTATTGCCACTTAATGTCTTTTCTGCCTTTCTTGGAAGAAAAGCAGAGAAGGAGCCTCTTGCATACAAAGGAGGCAGATGAAGTGGTAAGAAAGAGGACTCCAAACATTTCTTTATCTGGTCTAGTCTTGAGAAC
>NW_010321369.1:5319-18948 GCF_000700745.2 Antrostomus carolinensis
AAACCTCTGTCTAGATGTAAAACCCTGCTCTCAATAAACAAACCAAACCGAACCAAACAAACAAGTCCCCTAAGCAGCTGATGGGGCAGATCTTTTTCCCCTCAGCTTCTTATTGCTTACATGCAGTTTTGCTGCAATATCGATCTCCCTGTTCTGAAAAAACCCCTGTGTATCGCTATTTAATTTGGTGCCTTATGATATTAAATAGATGAATTCAAGGCAAGTGCTTAATAGAAGGAACGTGATTAGAGATGTAATAACAGCTACGGAGGACTTTTTTTTTTCTTCTGAAAAAGTAGTTAGATATATTTGGAATTAAAATCAGAAAGGAGCTTTTCATTTCATTGCCAGTCTAAGCCTGGAAGTGTTGTAATAATGCAGGCAATCCTACTTTTATGGCAGAAGCAGACGGTCACCTGCAAGATCAGCTTCTTCTCCGTCCAGCCTGACCCAGACGTGTCTGTGAAGGATCGCTCTCCTCCAGAGCTGTGAGGTGTCTCAGCAGCACCAGGACACTCATAAGCCATCGCGCACCAACACCAGTGACTCCACAGAATTTATTTGATAGGCGGCTGTCTCGTACCAATGTTCTTTAAACAATAAATCTAGACCAAACTCATTTTCTTAGGATTTCACACTGGATTAGAGCAAGAATCCCCAAAGATCTTTATCTTCTTAGCTATGGCTGTAGCTCACTCCCTTCTTATTTCAGCTTTTTGATGCCAATTCAATAACAATTTGCAGTAAGTATTGCTTTTATAGTTTCTCTTGTCTGCGTGAACTGTTTACTGTTTATAACACACACCCTAGTTGATGCTGCTCCCCATCGCCTGGTGGAGCCCAGCAGACGGTGGCTCTGATGGTTCACCCTTGCCTTGCACCTACTGACAGCAGTTGTGTGAAACCTGTATCAGATGCCGAGCGCTCCTTTGCTTATTTCTCAGGTAGAACATTCAAACTAGCCAACAGGGCCCGATCTTGCAGAAACCCACTGCTGGGAGCAGCTCTCATTACTCTGGCTTGTCCCACTGAAGTCATTTCACTTCTAGGGCTTTATTAACCGGCTCCGATGGGGCTCGTCATGATAGCAGGAACAGTTTGCTGTCTTTGAAGCAAGGAACTCGTGTACTGTGTTCAGCTGCACAGACATACAATATAATTCTCAATCAGCACCGCAGCTTCTCTGCCAATTGTTGAAGGCAGGAAAATCTGTTTCTTGCCAGCAAGATGCTACCTCCTTAATTAAGGGGCAAACCCACAGTTGTTTTTCCTTGCTCAGGCTACACTTCTACTTGGCCCCATCATTTCAGTGCATCATTTTGTCTCAGGCTGTTATTAATGAAAGACAACAGACTTCCTCTGTATGTCCAAGGGTTTGTGTTGTCCCTTCTTGTCTGGTTTTCTTCCTTTAATTACGCACAGAAAGACTTTGCAACTGCAAGCAGACCTACCAATGCTCAGACCAAATGCTGGCAAGCACAGCTCTGTTCATATAAGCCATTTAAATTAAGACCATTTTGTGTGAAAAACTGGATAAGGGTTGCCCTGCCTTCCTGTAATATTGGAAACTTTAAGATATTTTTAATTTAGAAGTTTATATCTGATGATCTAGTCTAATCCTTGCATAACACACATCTAATAACATCATCCAGTAATTGCCGCACTGAGCCTGGATTTCAGTTTGAGGTAGAGCTTATTGACTTAGAAAAATTATCTGCATACATTTAAAGACGCTTTATGTGATGGAGAACATGCCACGTAACTAAGTAAGTTGTCTCCATGGGTAATTATCCTCCCTGTTGAGCATTTGCACTTAATTTCTAGCCCGAAATCCATTTCCAACCAGTAGAGCACATCATTCCCTTTTCTTCTAAATAAAAGAGCTACCTGCCTTCAGACAGCACTTCCCTACCCAGGTAGAAGATGTGATTGCAGACAGAGATCAAGTCACCTCTTCAAATTGCCTCTGATAAATTAATAGCTTGAGCTTCATTAGTCTGACACTATAATAAGACCTGTTTTCCTGCCCTTGAATGACACTGGGAGCTATTGAAAATAATCTTTCCAAGTGGTCAATACCTTTTTGAAAGACGGGCAGTAACTGAACAAACTGGAACAGCGCTGCTAGTGCCAGGTCCTGTATCCCAGCTGGCAAGAGGGTCTCTGGGGCTGATGTTGACCGGATTATTTACCAGACCTTCACAGCCACTGTATTATTCCAGATGTATTGCCCATGCCTCTAAGTGCTGCTGTCTCTCCTGGACTTCTGACTTTGCCGTCCTCCAGGTTACTCTCTACCACTGACCTGTTCCGCATCATTATTTATGGCATCCCTGTCTTCGTCATCCCTGGCTGTTGCCAACAGTGATTTTCTCTTTCCTTGTGAGGAATATTGAAAATAGAGCAAACCTTGGGCAGGCGCTCATTAGAAATACTCTCACTGATGATAATTTCATATTTACAGCTATTTTTTGTGATCTAGCCTGTAATCAGTTTTAATCCCCTTAATAAGGGTGATATTGATTTTGCATTGTGCTATTTTGTTCTTTATCAGAATCAAATGATATATAGGAGGCTAAGTACAGTATGCCAGCAGTTTCTTTTATCAACAGGTCTTTGATATCACAAAAAATGATAGTGAGTTTATTTGGCATGATACATTTTTATAAAAATCATTGGAAGAGTTTTATCAATTTTAATTGCTTTAACGATTGTGTCATATCAACCTTTCCATGGTTTTGCCTAAGACTGATAGGAAGCTAATGAGCTTATAGTTTTCTAGGTCAAATCACTAGTTCTTTTAAATTCTTAGGTTTTTTGGTGTCATTTGAAGCTTCCTTTAGGCTTTCCAGTTCTGAGGAGTCCTAGGCAAGTTTTCCTTCACTTTTGGATATGGTTATCTGGTTCTGCAAATTTTAAAAATATGTTTGGATAGTTGCTGCTTAATATTACCCGTAATTACTGATGAAGTAGGAGGAATTACATTTTAGTGTGCAGTGTGACTCTCTCCTTCTACTGCTTTCAAATACCAAACAAGAATATTTGTTGGGTTTTGCATGTCCTGTGAGTAATCACTGGGCTGTGCCTGTCTAACAGCAGACTTAGCTTTGCTATGACTATTTATTACGATGTATGTAAAGCCTTTGGTCTAACCAGCTCTAACCTATTGGCCGCTGACTTCCCATACATTTTTTTGGCTTCCCTCATCAAACATCTCTTTTTCTTCCTTGCTGATTTATCCTCATTGAGCCTGCCTAATCACCCATATGTTATGTTGGTCGGGTTTTTTCACACTCCAGATAGCTCTCCTGAATTTTTATTATAGGAGGGTGCAGGTAATGCTGGTAGTACTTTCCCTCCCTGCCCATCAATTTTAATTATACCAGAGGACCTTTTCTTTTTAAATTAAAATCTTATTGACCACAGTTTCTATATACCAGGGTCAATTGCAGCACAGTCCTGCAGCAGGGCTGTTCAAGGAGACTCTGATGGCAGAGATGTTAATTTTTAAAAGGGGACCGATGTGAAAGATGCAGGATTTTACTTTTCTTGCCTGAGACAATTTTGAATAATTGAGATCTTGTGCCTTTGTGGCAGATGGAGGGAGGTTAGTTTTAGTGATAACAAAAAAGCACCCCAGGCCTGGCTCTGTGGCTGGCATTAATCAACACATCTCTGGAGACTTTGATGGAGTAGTGCCAATGTAGGTCTGCCGGGGGTCTGGCCTGGGGTCTCCTGAAAATTCAGGGCAAAACAAACCCAGAATTTTGACATTTTTAATGGTTTGATTTCCTCAACGATGCTGCAGCTGCTGTCAAGGGACAACACTTACCCTAAGGAACAGACGGGAAGGGGTGAACCCACCAGCAGAGCATCACCATGCAGCTGGGTGGGCAACACCAAAGAGCTGGTGGAGCTTTTTCAAGCTGGAAGACTGCATTTCCCTTACCAGAATAAATGGTGGGTGTTCAGACACAGAAAGCCACACAGATGAACAAAACAAGGAACAAGAGAACGCAAAGGATGCTTTCAGCTGCAGTGTATTTTCTGGGGCAAGCAGTTCCTTCAGGTTTCTAGTGCAAGTCTTCTCGGGGTTTGAAGCACTTGGGGTGGCTGAGTCTCTGTCAGCGGTTCTTAGCAGGGCCTGATGCTACAGCCTTTCTCGACACAAAGAAACCAGGCAAGCGTGGCAGAAGGGAGAGGCACTGGCGCGGGAGGAGGCTGCAGGTCTGCACAGGGAGAAGGACGTCCTGATCGCAATACTGGTTTGTTTCAGAGATAATAACTAGTGATCGATGTAGCAGCAGCACCGGCCTTTGCGAATTTATCTATCTCCACAGGGCTGATAATTGCTGTTTTATGAAAACAGCGTTAGTCTCCTACTCTTTTGCACCGCACTAATGGTTCTGAGCGTATTTAAATTCACTTCCTTTGCCGGAATAACTTATTCGCTCCCTTTCATGTTGACTTGGTCTTTGGCACTCTCGACATAAATGATTTATTGACTAGAGATAAAGCATTCTTTCCCCTGAACTGTTCCTGCGACCCAGGCAAAAGCGGATGTGTCTGCTATTAATAAGGTGTTCGGCATAAAAAATGCAATAGACTTGATTGTCTGCACTCAATAGCCTTTCCGAGAACACAGTACCTGCCCCCATTCATAACAACAAAAATCTCTCCCACATGTTTATTTATATTAAAAAGTTTTCAGAAGAATATGCTGGGATCCAGATAGTTGTTCGTTAGATGTAGAACAATTTCAGAAATATCCCTGAGGAAGCATGGCCTACTTTGGGAGAATAACAGTGATTAAAAAAAAATCCAAACACGATGAATAGTTAAATACAAGCCAAAAAGTACAGTTATTTCCTTATGGCTCCTGCAGACAGTTACACACGTGAGAAGTGTCACGGGGCTTGGGGGAACTATGCTTGGAGTTATCCACATGCACAGGCTGGCTGTAGGATGGAGACCTACACCAGCTTCAAAGGAGATTTGTCCGATAGGCACCTACAGCAGACTCCACACTGAGTCTGGCTACACAAGGGTCTGGACTCGATTTTCACATTTCTCAGGGCCTATAACACTTGTTTCTAGGTCACCGTAGCTAAAATCCAGGGAAGCTTTTAAAACAAACTGTTTGAGGAGAAGTGCACACATCTAAATTCATGCCCATATACTGGAAGATGTTCAAAACTAACATTGATACAAAAAATGCTTCTAGTGGCTCCCTGCCTAACTCAACTTCTTGTACACCCTTTTAAGACAACACTCTGATAAACTCTTCATTTATCATACCAATTATTCCAGATTTTTTCACTCAGTAATAAAGCTACTGCAAAGTAAAGCATTCTCTTTCTTTTTAAAATAACTTACATGAAAGTGAGTTTTTTTAATTGCTGTACCAACATGAAATTGATGTCAGTTGCCAGAGCACATTTTTAAAACCTGTAGCAGAACGAGCTGTAAAATTTGCTGAAGCTTACAGTGGACCCATGCCACACGCATGGCTGCGCCTCTTGGTATCAGATTCCAACCTGCAACCCTATGAAAAGCTCTAAAAGAAGTGCAAATGTTGCCATTGGAAAAGATTTTTATGTCTTAAGGAGAATTTTTAGACCAATTAATTTCAAATTAGGTACCAGGATTTTCAGAAAGAGAATGTAGAAGCTTACTGCTTTGTAATCCTTGGGAGCTCCATTTGAAAACCCATGGAAAGACCCAAACCTTTAGAAATCACTAGCGACTTCTGAAAATCTTGGTCATCAATAAAAATAATTTGGTTTTGGAACGAATACTAGGGAAGTATCCCATATGCTGAATCTGAGATGGGTAGAGAGCTGAAACCTAAGCCCATAACTATCTGAAAAAAATTAAGCCCTGACGATATTTATCTGTTGGTTGTATGGGCACCCTCAGTGGCTGACCTTCCATTCTCTAGCAATGAACTGTACAATAGTTTTTAAGAATTATAACACAGGAGCTTCCTCTAAAAAGGCCCCTTTGACTGCATCTTCTCTCCACTGCTGCATCTTCACACCAGTATGGCGTCTCTCCCCCAGGTTGGCATATATGCTAACAGTGACTCTATAGTACCTGCCTATCAGACTGGAGAGAGGGATGGTCTTTAAATATACAAAAAGCTACCTTTGATATTAAAGAAAGAAGGAACAAACAGGTAAGTCCTCTCAGTATGTTGATGGCATCAGTTCATTATAAAGAGTGTGTCAAGAAGGTCCTGATGTGAGGGACAGAGACTAACTCCACTGAGTCCCCATGGAAGAAACAGTACCACAGCCAGCTGTGATAGAGCCAGAGATGAGGCCAGCCATTCAGAGACTGAACAAAAAACAACGCTCAGATGGAATGCAACAGTCTTGAGCCTGCTACAGTATATTGAAAGGCTTATTGGAACCATTTGCTTATTCCCAGTTCCTACCAAAATACTGCTTTGGATAGAAAGTGGAAAAAGTTAATGAAGAAGTCCACCCTCTCCAAAGGGAGTGTCTTGCTCCTTAGAAGTGTAATCTTACACTTTACCTTGTTCAGAGAGTTTGGTTTGGACTACAGTTCCTCAGCCCTGCCCAAAACAGAAATGGTGGCCAGCATAAAGAACCTGAATTCTTCCAGTTTATTCTGGTCTTATTGTAGACCAAACCCAGGGTCACATACATCTCAGAAAGGCTCTCTCCCTTGCCTCTCCCTCGCTGAGTAAGAAAACACATTGGCACACTAGAAACGAGAACCTTTGATATTTGGCGGATGAGAGGGAGAGCAGACACGTGTCCTGCAGCTCATTCAACCTACCCTGTTCTTGGTTACCTCTGTGACAGCTGTTCTCTAAGTCTCAATAAAAGAAGTCACACCTCTGCCACGTGCAAATCTATCTACACAATCTACTGTGAATCGGTGAAGGTATGTTAGTAGTGGACTTCAGTTTGGATGCAGTCTCAGCACAAATACTGAAACGTATCCTCAGTATTTTAAAAAAAAGACCATTATATATATACGGATTGTGCTAGTTCTGTGCAGAAAGCACATATGAAGTGCTGATATTGTTCAACAGAATACTATTAGACTGCAAAACTAACATATACAAGACGTTTACATTCCTATTGGGGTGTAATATTGTGAACATATCCACTGAGATTGGAAAATTGCTGTAAGTTTTTCCTAAAACATCATGCCATCTGCATACATAATAAAAGAATCCAGTAGTTGCCATGCTAAAACAGGACTTCTAGTGAAGGGCATAGACAGTCCCCTAAAGGGAACTCAGAAGTTATGCACAGTGATGAAAACTGGAAGAAATTTTCCAGCTAAAGGTCTGTCAATGACCATTTTCAACAAATTAGCACTGGATATTATGCACCACATTTTTACTCCACAGCAAACCAGGTCTTCCCAAAATGCTTCATCTTGAGTGGGCTGATTTTACTTCAAGTTTGTCTTCAATCCTCCATGGTCACCTTCTGGCAGTGCCATTTATTATGTTTTTTTTCATGAAGGAAATTTCACTTTCATATCAAGTGGCAGGACAGCAGCTTTAGAGGCTGGAAATGTTTATGGAGAGCTCTCTGCTGGGGCTGTAAGAAACAAAACAGAAAACCAAAACCAGACAGTGAGTATAGAACAGAGCAAAGGAATTACCATGTATTTCAACCAAAATAAAAACAAAAGTCAGGTTTGAGCTGAGTAAATGTACTTCTGCTGTAAAGACAAACTACTCTAGAATATATATTGTGATCCTAGTACTTTTTTTAATCAGCTTTACTCATCAACCAAAAAACTCAGTGCTTAATCAATTCCTTAGACAAATACCAAGCGCAGATCAGCAATCATTTGTATGATTTAACAAATCATACTTGATTTTTATTGCCTCATGTGAAAGCACTGCTTACTCTTCCTCTAGTTCGAGTCCCAGAGAGCAGGCTCTGTAGTTCGGCTGGGTCTGCATTAACAACTGAAGGCTTGATGGCCAAATGCTGGAACATCTCTGCCGAATGGCGAAGTAGGGGCTGATGTTCCCTCACCATTTCTGCTGGCCAAGATGGCAAGAGTTGGCTATTGCTGGTAGGAGATATGAAAACAGCTCACCCACTTCCTTTCCTGCTTCAGATCCCATGAGATAATTAGGGGATTGCAGACAGTTTTTCTTTCCCTGCTAAAAGCAGTAAGCACACAATTTTGCTGGCTGCTATTCCTTCCCTGAAAGCCCTTGCAAAGCTGTAAGGTGATCATACCATAAAGGAGGACTATGTGGAGGTTTACTGTAATTTCTCCTCCCCTCCACCCAAACTCATCTTTGAGATGCACAGCAAAAGGACAAGAGGTAACGGACACAAGATGCAACAAAAGAGATTCCAGTTAGATACAAGGAAAAAATACTCTTCTTAGTGAGGGTGGTAAAATTTTGCAACAAGTTACCTGACCACGTTGTGTGATTTCTACCTACAGAGAAATCTGCAACTCCTGCAACTCAACCAGACAAGGCCCTGAACAACCTAACTTGACCCTGCTTTGAGTACGGTTGAGTAGAATGATCTCCAGAGGACCCTTCCAACCTAAATTATGTTATGATTGTACATTTTCTGATGGGGATTTGTGCTGCCTGTTCTGCTCTCTGAACAGGAGATGAGGGCCCCTGCAGGACTGCTCACACTGAACCACATTCTGTCATTTATTTAGTATGTAGCCATGAAAATGCATGTAAACCTGTCCCAGGCTTACGTTTGCCTCTGGAGCCAAGGAGCCGTGCAGAGGCAAGTTCACTGTGTCATTTAAACATGTTTGGACACAGCTTTGTTTCTCACAGAGCCCTCACCCACCACCAGTTCTACAAACCAGACCTCTGTCCAGGGCACTGCTGGGACAGGACTCACTGGGGTGGGCTTTGCACCCTTTCCAGATGATGTCCTGCTTCTTGCATGAATGTATGTGTCTGTATTTGTGGAAAGAGACAGATCGTTGGGGTTTTTTGGGCCAGATTCCAAAGGGTGAAGCTAATGGGATACTGATGCTGCCAAGGCACCATTCACATCAACTGAAACTCAGGTTGGCAGTGGATTTCTGCTTCTCACCCCTTCAGAATCATGCCCGGCAGGCTCTTCTCTGCGGGGTGTGGGCTGGCTGGCTCTGCCAAGCTGTCAGTTTGCCTACAATTGCCTCTCCCAGCTCCAAACTCTTGTAGTAATGGACATGAAGGTCTGATCAAGTGGGAAGAAGACAGGATGTTAAATCAGAAGGCGCTGGAAGAATGCTGAATAAGATTTAAAAAAAAAAAACCCACCCTGCCATGAGCACTTTACCCTTCAGTGTAAATATGTCCTATAAAATAGAGGAACAATAAAAAACAGTCTCCTTATCTACTTCCTTCCTTATATGGGCATATTCACCTCACTACAGTGCTACTTTTGATTTCTGTTTTTACAGCTGCCTTGCTTTTATTCTCAAGGTTCTCTAGTGCAATGATCCCACCACCACCTACTGTCATCTACTGTGCAAGATACCTGCATCAGTAGTGGCTTGAGAAAGATGCATGTTTAGGATCCAGCAACTGTTTTATTCCATGGAAGAACATAAGGGAAGGTTCTGAGCCTTCAGCTGGTCTAGACAGATAACTGACTGCATACCCCAGGACAGAAAAGAAAGCACTGGTGGTATTAAGCAGGTTTGAAGATAAAGGGGAAATCCAGGAGGGGAGATTTTAAACTCTGAGAGAGGCAAACTGGTACCTCACCTCAAAAGTGTTTGATTCCAGGTGAACTGGATGATATCTCCCATCTGTGCAACATCAACAGAGACAGGCCTGTCTCACAAAGGAGAAACGGGACTTTTTTGAGGTTAAATAGCTCATCTGCTGCAAAGAAGGGAAAATTTGAAAAGCTCTCCCAAGCAATGGAAAATACCTTGCCTAGCCACAGAGTTGCAGGACTAAAATAAAATGGGTAAATTTGCTAATTACATCAGATCAGGCCTCAGGATTGCACTTGTGCTGAAATTCCCTAATCATCCACATTGTCTCAGCCATTGGCTTGTACTCGTGCTTAAATTTGAAATGAGCCAGCTGGCCCTTCAGAGAGAAACCTGTGAATGAGGAGAAATGGGGACTGAGCCCAACCTGAGCTCCATCCACACCGCAGAGGGAGCACAACCACTTCAAGCCATGCGGGACACCTAGCAGAGCCAGCCTGTGTGCAAGCAGTGGCACCAACCAAGGGAACAGTAGTAATTGTGTTAAGATCTGCATTTAGAGCAAGAAAACTGAGGATTTGTTGGTGATTTAGCCCATTTATTCTCTTCTCTCTATGACTTTTGAGGACAGGGTTTTAGAAGCACTTATTCTTTGTCATTACCTAGATAATTTTTGGTGCCCAGCTGGAAACTCCTCTAAGGACCCTGGTTTTCTAACAGTACGTACCCAATGCTTTCTGAAAGTAAGATCTTTTTAAAAGGTATCACACATGAGCAGTTATCTTTGAAAACCCTGCCCGAGACTGTACGCTCTTGGAACGAAGACCGCCCTTTGCAGGGGGTTTGTACGCTTACCAACACAACGGCATACAGATCTAATCTCACATGACATTTTCAAGAAGCTGCTGTAGAATGACAACAACGATTTCAAAGCCAGAGATGTAGCTCATTTTTTGAGTACCTGTACTGTATGATTTTTTTCTAACTGAGAAAGGGACATATTTGTCATTCATTCTAAACACATGTTAATTCAGCTCAACCTACCGGTATTATCTGTTTGTCATGTTTTCAAAACTGAGGGATTCTGATAAAGAAAATAAGCATCTGTTACCTTTGCTAAGTTTCTTCTCCTGGAATAAATTTCAATCAAGGACATTTCAAACATGGGATTATTATGAAAAATGCCTATTTCTGGCATCTATCTACCAACTATTTGTTGGAGCCTAGTGAAAAACTGCATTCAGCTACATTTACTAGTATTCTTTCCTGTGTCAGAAAGGCCACAGGCCACAAGTATCTCGATTCATGCTACTCACGTCACTTGAGACATTGTAATATTTTGTACATTACTGCAGACTTGTTGCATCTTGCTACTTACTGATTAGAGATATTACTAGCTTTGAAGAATTTCATACACTGACAAAAGGAAATGGCTGGCAGCTCATTTGTACATTTACCCTTTTCTTTTACATCTTTCTTTATTGTGCATTGAAATATTATCACTGAGGTGTCAGAGCATGAGGTGGCTCTGTGAGGCTCACAGAATTTAATGTAAAAACAAAATATCTACTTGGGGAGCTGCTGATCCCGGTCAGCCACCATGGTGGAAGGAGGAAGGAGGATTACCAGGGGCTGGAAAACGCTGCCAAGGAGCAGCTGTGCCAGGGACAGGAACCACTTGCCCCAGGTCAGGTGAGACTGAAGTTGAACCAGAGTTTGGTTTCACTCCATCACAAAACCATCCCATTACTGTTCTGGGTGGAGAACAGGACCACCTATTTTAACCTCTAGGTAAAAGCAGCTATTGCTGCACATCCTTATTACCTAACAGGTCGCTGATAAGCAGAGTCAATGGCGCCAGAGATCCAAGGTTGCCTCAAACATTTGCAGGCCTGTGGCTAGCTGGAGCCAGCACAGAGGAGGTGTCAAAGCAACGCTCACCAGCCTGCTCTGCCCACCTCGCAGCCACCTCCTCTCCTCAGAGCAGCTCCGGCTTATACAGGCAGCAAGTAAAGCCTCGGGGCTGCACAAAGACAGCAAGCTGCCTCACTGCAAGTGCCACAGCCCAGCAGCCCGTGTTAAGCAGTGACACATTAATCAATGGGCTGAACACAACACCCAGCAGCCAAGAGAGAAAACAGAGACGTGGATGACTTCTGGTAAGACTGCCGATTTTGTTTTGATTCACAACCAGTCATGTCTTGGTCTGGCTTGCCTGATTTTCTCCTCATTACTAAGACCTCGTTGCTGATACAGTCCTGAAGGTTATTTAATGTTGTTTGTCAAACGCAGTATCAATACAGTAGAAAAATACCAAGGGAGAAAGGAAGGAAGTCTCTTCTGCTTTTGATTTTTCAATTTGCTTGCCAAGCAGGAAATCAAGATTTTAGTTTTGGAGTAGCTTGACAGAAGAGGTGGATCTATAAGAACAACATCTAGAGCATCAAAATCAGTAATCCTAATCCCAAGTGTTCAATATTCATTAATGAGGCCATGTAGAATAATTATAAAAGCTGAAAATACATGGAATTAAAAATAAATGTTGCTTTCCCTTCAGCCCTACTTTTTTTTAGAATACAGTTAGGACACATTTGTCATGAACCATGAAACCCTACCATGAAACAAGATGGTTTTCATTCAAATGGCTAGGGACATTGATCTATCATCACAAGATTCCAGAAGCAGAGTCTTTAAAACAAACAGCAGCTGACACATGAATTGCTATTTCTGCAAACATGAGTTCAGGGTTTCTTTTTTTGAAGACACTACTTCTTCTGGACAAACTGCTCCCATAACCAGGTACTCTTAGTCCTCTTGGATGCAGTTTTAATATCTGTTGATGCCATATATTCCCATATAAGACTTATGGAAGAGAAGGACTTTATAGGCAGCAAACTCCTTGGTGTTATTTATGTATTGCTACACTGCTCACTCCGAGTGGTCCCAGGTCCACACAAGGGCTCCGAGGCAGCAGCTGGCATCCAGCTTGTGCACAGCCTGCTTGGGCACGGCACTGAGCGTGACGCTGCCTGACGCAGTGTGAAAGCCCTAATAAGCCACCGCGAGTACGTGGGTATGCGGGATCCTGGCTCGCTCGCAGATTTGCTGTCTGGATCAATGGCAAACCTTGTCTCCAGGAAGGCTTCAGGGTGGCCTTCAAAAGGCAGTTTAGACAGCATGCTCAGTGCTTCAAGAGAGATGATGAACATTCAACAAGGTCGAGCAAATCTTTTTCCCTATATCCCGACTCAAGAGAAAACTCACTTCTTGCCTGTGATGCTGGGCTCTATAGCCTGCATCAGGCAATTCTGAGATGAAACATTTCTGGGAGAATGGATGTCATGGCAGATGCTCTCAGCAGGTAACCTTCTGAAAAGCCAATTAGTCAGAGGTTATCGCAGCTGCTCTGTGGAACACAGTTGGTTCACTCGGAATGGGTTGAAAATGTAGTTGTCCAAAATGTGTTTCACTAAGCTATTCAAAGCACTCAAACAGTCACACTGGCCAAGAGTCTCTTCATGAGTCACGCACAAGTCCAGCTTCCCTACCAAAGCAAATCTTTCAGCAACTTTACTAGGTTGAACAAAATGAGGACACATGTCGATTCTGTGTACAGATGATATATGCAGAAATTTCACTTCCTTGGCCCTTCCTTCAAAAATTGGAGTTCACATTGGACAGGTCTCAAAAGGGCTTGAGCTCACACTCCAGTCTTGTTCTGAAAAATATCTTAAAAGCTTTTCAGCATCTTCTGAGCTTGATTTCACAGTGTTAATCTGTAAACCTCAGAACAAAAATCTGTCCCAAGAAATTATGTCCTTTTTATGCCTGAGCCTAACCAGCATGTGAAGATTTCCCGAGCTTAGAAGTTTGGTTCAAAAACCAGGCAAAATCCTGGGAGAGACTCTTTCTTCTTTCAAAGTAGTTCATTCATTC
>NW_010321369.1:18975-27170 GCF_000700745.2 Antrostomus carolinensis
CTGCTGCTGCAAAAGTACAAAGAAAAAAGCAAAACGCTTTTGCATTCAACAGATCATGATGATTTCCTTGAACTAACAAGCAGTAAAAAAATTTTGAAAAAGTGCATGCAACCACTTCCTCAGTGTTTACAGCCTCTTTCAAAGAATTCTCTTGATCTACTGCACACTTACCCATCACTGTGAACAGTGAACTGGCTGTCCACCAGCATCCTGCTCTGGAGACTCAGATTATAGCAAACAGAAAGATTTAAAGGAATGTGATGCTAAGGAGTCTGACAGTCTCAGCTGGTGCCGTCTGAAACTGAAAATGCGTATGAGATTGTTGACTTTATGCCTTATCATGCATATCTCTCACTGCCTGCCTGTAATCAGTTCTTGTTCTCACAAGTCCTTGTAGGGTGCTCTGCAGGAAGTGAAAAAGGTTGTCACAGATGAATAGTCTTCCACACTCTGTGGCTCTGAATAGCCATTTGCACTACATCGTGAGCCTTTGCATATCTATTGCTTTCGTCTTGAGAGACTGGGTTTTAATATGAAGCACCAGGGACTGTGCAGCCCGAGTGAACTTAAAAAAGACATGGCCTGAAGTGGTGTCTTCAGCATGCACACAAGGTGCTTAACCACACAGTCCCTGGTGGCCTGCAGTGGTTTGATGGCTGCTCTGATCATCACCTGGAACTTATGTTTCTTCTGCAGCTTCTGCAGGACACTTTCAAGCCTATCCTGCTCAGAAGCGTGCAACAGCATTTGGGAATTAGTTCTGTCCGTTATATCATCGTATTGCTTGCTTTAGGATCTTCAGCAAAGTAAGCATTAAGTTAAGAAACATAATCAGACAAAATCAAAGACTTCACGAGAAAAATCAAAGTATTAGAGTAAAAGGGTTTGGAAGCTCTCTGGAGCTACAACTCCCTCGCTGCTTATGCAGAGCTTATGCAGGATTAATAGGTGGAACAAACTATCCACCTTTAGGGAGATATTCACTGTGAGGTTCCCTGAAATGAAAGTTTCCATTCTGTGAAGTGATTAACCAAGCGAAAAGGGAAATTATACCTACTAAAACCATCTAAAAGACTGCACATGTGCACACACATATTTACCACAAAACAAAAAAATAGAGATCATGAAGCCTACAAAATCAGTCCCCTCTCTACCCCTTAATTAGTTGAACAAGCAACTTCATTTAGCCCTTTGGAGGAACGAATTAATATATATCCTTTACCTCTATGATCACTCTTTTTTCCAGGACCCTTGCATTGCTCTGAGCAGCAAACAGGTAGAACCCAGAGAAAGAGCATTTTGGCACCATTTGGGACTTGCTCTACCCTTGCAGTTTAGCAGGTGGCCCACCACCTTATTTAATACACAGCATTCAACCCCCATCTGGAAAAGAATTATTCACCTCCTCATGGACACAGTGTCCGACCATTTCACAAGCAAAATGCCTCCATTTCAAAACAGCTTATTGAGAAGACATCACCTTATTTTTCAGTTTCCAGTCAGGCACAAGGAGAGTTATGAGGCTGCACTGGTGCTGTTTGTCCGGCTCCTGGTTCCAGCCCCAACAGCTTCTAGGCCATCAGAGCTCTGCAGAGCTCCTGAGTTAGGTGAAAACCTAACGTAGGAGAGAGGGTTTGAGAAGGCTCCTGGAATACGTGGGCTGGATCTGGAAGCTGCAACTCCAAGGAATGGTACAAGCAGGACCCTAAAGATGCCAAAGAAAGTCTGGGTTTGAGCGCTTATGCAGACTCCTCAACATGCTTTTAGATGATGACTTCTGATCTGCCCCAAAGTCTGATTCTATCGGGAAACTGACCCTTAGTGATCACCCATCTGAAGGGGAAATCTGCTGGACCATCTATGTTACAATCCAGCATGACCTTCCACGGACACTGTGTTGTCTAGAAAAAAAGCAGTCACCGTTTTATCCTCATCAATCCAGTTGTGACCAGAACAAGGAACTCTCCTGGGCCTCCTCAAAAAGGTCTACAGAAAAACCATCATGGTACATACAACACCACTGCTGTTTTAAAAAAACAGGTAAAATCAAAGGCCTTTGCTCTATCTGTCCCAGTTGCAGGACCAAGCTCAAGGAGAGTGCTGCAGCGAGGGAAGGTCCTGTTGGAGGCAGGGGTCCTCTTCCCCCCACAACTGATGCTGTGACAAGGCAGCTGAGAGTGCTCGCTGCTCTGCAAATCAAATTTCATGTCTCTGTCTGGGTGACTGGCAAATGAACTACAGAGATCAAAATGAGTTACCATCTTTGAAGAGTTCCCTGGGTGATTATTAAGACTATATCTTGATGTATACCCACCAGAGACCCTAGATACCAGTAATGCTGCCTCTGCAGAAGGGCTTGACAAACAAAGGATGGGCCGATTGTATCAAAGAGGTTCTTAAGTCAGGCATGAAGTCCAAGGCCTGAAATTATGTGGGCTGTACTGACCAGAGCCAAGCAAAGAAGTCATTCGTGAAAACACGACAGGTACGAAACAAAGAATATCTAGGCAGTGTTCAGAAGGCATGAGATGTTCAGACATTCAAGTTTTTGAGGAATAATAATTAGCTCCACACAGGAACTCCCTGATCAGTTGCAAAATCTGCTTTACTCTGATTTGTCCCTTTCCTATTATTTAAGTTTGGAGGCTATCCAAAGCACCTGCATATTTTTCTGTCTCGATTTGCATTATGCACAGCTATGTTCCTGAAAATACAATTGCACAGAAATGTATATAAATGTTTCCAGACCACAGTGGCTGTTCAGTATGCTGTGGAGATGATGCTATATTTGGTTGCTGCCATCCCAAGCAAAATGTTGTGTCATGTTCCCCTTTGTCCAAATTAAGTGATATGAACCATGTCTGCAATGTGTTGCAGGTGAGCCCTGTGGGGAACATTACAGGGCCTGCTGGAGTATTCCACATCACCTTGGCTGCCTGCAAACCCAGCTTTCCTTCCAAGGGAAGGCCATGCCTGGGAAGACAGCGCACTCCTCGTCCTCACCCTCAGAGAAGCTGTCACCGGCCAGGCTGGGCATCCAGCGCTCAGGGCTGGGGTGTGCTCTCAGGTGCTGCACCGGAGGCACACCCAGTAAATCACGGACAGGACCAATGTATTTAGCGGCAGGAAATAATTCAATACCAGGTAGAAACTGACCTTTAAAAGTCAGACAGAAGGGCATAGCCACACTTTAAACAGAGAGGTTTGGGGCTAAATGTCGTATCAGGAAAAAGACTTTCATTCATCATTTGGATTCTTTGCTTGCAGAACATACCAGTATGGACTGACAGATCCAAGATAGTGAAATGTGCAGCAGAGCAGAGACTCAGTGGTTAAGGTGAAGGCCTTATCTGCTGTATCACAGACCACTAGACTTCCCTTTGCTGTCTAGTTAAATAAATACATAATTGTTCCGCACAAAGGGGAACAGCATCAAAAAGACACATAGCCTATCTCCTTCCCACCTGGAAGCTTGTCCTTAAGGTTAGAAATGTAAATAAATAAGCTTGCATGGACTTCTGAGATGATTCAGTTGAACTTCTACAGGTAGCTCAATTAAAGCTAGCTGAGTATTTCCACGCATAACTGCAGACTGCAAGCCCAGATAAATGCAAATCGCAAATAGAAGTGGGATAGGAAAAGGTGTCCCTGTGTATGCTGAGCTGTGAGCGGTAACCCCTTCTGCAGAGGACTCACTTGGTTCTGAAGTTTGCATGGTGGTTGTACAGACAAACTCATGTCACCCATCCTAGAGAGGCAAGCTAATTACCCGGCCTTCTTCAACAAACAGTGGAGAAAGGCAGGGTCCTTGGCCCACCTACTTACTTGTCATAGCGGATAAAAGATCTTTGGCAGTTCCTTTCTTCACTGATTATTAAGAAACCTGAATGATGAGCTCAGAGTAGGTATCCAGCAATTAAATGGCAAACAAGAGGTGACAGGAATTGCAGCTTAATGCTTAATTTGATTGTTACAAATTCCAATTAGCATGTGAAATGTAGGTACCACAATGTTCAGGATTAGCATGTTTAATGCTTACATTTCTACTGAAATCAAGAATGATATAGATTCCAGTGAGGGATAAGAGCCCTAAATTCCTCTGAGGCCTTGGATATTGGAATTTGACAAGGAAATTACACACTAAATAATCTTCTTAGAAATTCATACACACAACTGAGATAATGAGATACTTCCTGCAAACAATCCACAAAATACTAAAGTTTTTAAAGGAATTATTTACTCAGCACTATTGGTATCATTTTGCAGCTAGATAATTTACTGTGTCCATGCTGCCAAATTGTTTCGATTTGCCACTGATTTGCTTTTCATTTCCACTTGCAATATATGAACAAATCAACGTCAGAGTCAAGGAATTCACATGGGTAAGTAAAATTAGAGTAAACAAAAATAATGCTTTGTTTATTATTAAACACCTTTCATATTTTAGCTATGGTAGGCAATTAGGTTGGTAGGAATTTGCAACTGGAGAAGTTCTACCATTTTATCTCAGGCCAAATAGTTTATTGCAGTTCATGAGCAGACAAACTTCTGTGCTTCAGAAATCAGGGGGAAATATCTAATGGGATGTGGTATTTCTCCTCCAGTGCCAGAAAAGTACAGATCCCAATTAAATTTTTGCTTCAAGGAAGGAAGTAAGGAAAGAAGAACTTCTGCCACCTGAGCATGAAACAGATTTTGGCTAGAAAGAAGATGGACACATTTTCAAAAAACCCCAAGTGATTTGCACACCAAAGTCTCATTAGAAGTCAACAAGACTTTGATTTCCAAGTTACTTGTGAATATTTTCTCTGATGATTCCTACAAGTCTTTTAATATTTATCCTAAACAAGTGCTGACACATCATTCAAAAGCAGATCCGAGGTTCAACAAGTTCTGGTAACCCCTCAAGACATTTCTAAAGCCTCACCCACAAGAGATTCGAAACTTCTGGCATGTCCATATGTCTGAAATCTTCAGTCTGCTTCATGCATTTGTCTATTTGTGATAATTAAGGGTATGCCTCTGTGAACACGTTACTGCGAGGTAACCAGCGTCTGGATTTACTGCAGAACAGATGCTCTGCTGCAACTGTCCATGTGTTTGCCCTCACCCTGTGGTAAATGCAAGGCAGCTCAGGGCACGGTCATTGAAGAAGAGCATGCAACACGTGCTCACCTTTCGCACTTGATCTTCCAGTTGCCTCGCTGTAACTTGCTCAGGTAGCCACACTGTCAGGTTCGTTTTACAAGCCCAGCCACTCTCACAGACTGCCCAAGAATAAACACAGGCAGAATGCCTTTTGCTAAGCCACTTCTTAGCCTGTTCACTGCTACCTCCAACCCATCCTTCAAGCATTTTGTATTTGGTGCTCATCCCCGCTTATGCTGCACCAGGCTGGGTGCATCATGAAGAAATGGATGCTGGGCACTGGTCAGCTAGGAGGATTTGTACCCTGGTATCAGTCAAAGTGAACCTCTATGTTCCTGGAGAGGCTGTGTTTAAACACAGATAAAATGACTAAATGGAAAAACCAAAGCTGTGACATTGCAGAGACTGCAAAACTAAACAGCAGGTTTGTCAGAAAAGCAATGTGAGATATTCAGGAACTGCCACTTAGTCCACCCCACTAACTAAGGGGTAACTCGAAGAGTCACACAGATTTTAGGATTCTGGAGTTTGGTCCCGAAGGGTGTGAGAATAGAGAGAGCTACAAGCATGTTAAATATCAACTTTTTAATGACACCGTCATTCAGCTTCTACTTTCAGTTCTGTGATTACAAAGAGAAATGATCTCACCTCGCTAGGGCGTAACTACAACATGCTTGTACAGCTCAGGGTTCTCTGTTTTTAACTCCTTTTCCTGGTTACAGCTTCCCTTGAGATTACTGTATCTGCGGCCCTAATGGGGCATCTTGGAGACGTTTCTTGTGACTGCTGGAGCACAGCCCGCCAACAAGAAATTTCGTCTCCAACCTCTTGGCCTAGATTCTGGATCAGAAATTCATTCTAATGCCTGTGGAAATTGTGTCTTCTGATACAGTTGGAAGGTGTTTCTTCATTGCACATAGATATCGTTCACTGCTATTACACAGACCAGGCAACTCCAGCGAGCACTTCTAAATCCACTGCTATAAATCCATCCCTACCATCAGTCACAAGTTAGGAAATCCATCCATTCTGGATAGATACTACCAGCTTTATGTAGAAAGCAAAATTTAAAAAAAGCTTTTACAAAACTGTGTTTTTTGCTTCAAAGTCTCAAGAATTTAACCAGTAAAAAACCTGTGATATCTCTGGTAAAAAGGTAAGACTTCTGAATCCAGTATATAAAAATGTGATCCAACAGCTCTGCCATTCCCTCCTGGAAAGCAAGTTTTCCTTGGTGTTCTAGCTTCTTATGCTAAAGTATCTAGTTTATGGGGAATATCCTTATCTATGCAAACTCCACATGGCATTTTGGGAATATCTACCTGCTTTTGGAGTATGCACATTCTGTGTCCCTTCAGGATGACTAAGAGGAGTCATTCTGTTCACTGCCAAGCCAGCTGTGTCTTTGCATCTTCATGCACTGGAAAGAGATTCTCCTTCTGCCCATGAGCTGAAGACCATGTCTCTGCTTCCTGCACGCACACAACACTGGGAGCATGGTTCCACGTGATGAATCAGGTAACAGTGGAGACAGAGGTGGCCCTCCATTCTCTCCTTCCCTTTCTCCGCTGCCCTGCTGCTGGGCCAACCCTGCTGCATCATACAATAGCCCTGTGAAATAAGCCCATGAGAAAAGCTAGACCAAAGCTTTAAAACAATTCATCTCCCAGATCTGCTTTAGACTCCACCACAGCTAGAAGGATCCTGCAGGGAGCGGGGAGGAATGGCAGGAGCCCCTTCAGCCAGCTCCCCAGACGGAGTGTTCATAATGTGGAGTCACAGCTTGTGTCTCCCCAAATGCTGGCTATGGCCTCTCAAAGAACATCGATGTTTAACTGGATTTAGAAAGGTAATAAAGAAAGAAGCCAGCAACCTGCGAATGGGTAGACTTTGCTGTAGAGAACAGGCACGGCTAATTCTGGTTTTGAATAACAATAGGGACAGCAGACCCACTGGCAACAGCCAGAGCTTTTCTTCAAATTATGCATTCTCTGACTTTTCTTTTGCTACTGGAGGGCCCAACTCTGCAAACTATTTTTAGTAGCGTTACTTTGTCAGTGCCCAGCCATGAATCAGGGTCCCACTGTGCTATTCAAACGCTTAACTAAAGGCTGGTTTCTGCCCAAAGACTTTGAAATCCAACTTACAAAAACCCCATAGGTTTAAATGGCAGAAAGAACTACATTAGCAGTACTTTCTTTTATTGTATTTTATTACTTATTTTGCTAAATATTATTTACTTCATTTGCAGCAATCGGTATAGAATAATGAAAAAAAATGTTTCCAAGCAAAAGACTGGAACAACTCTGCAGTACTGCTGGTGAAATAACAAACCATTTCAATGAAAGAAATTGTAAGCATTGAACAGCCCAAAATGGCTTCTGCAGAGCCGCAGCAGTATTGTATGCAAATATATAATTTAGTTGTTTTTCTATAACCTGGCTATTTTGTAATCACAGAAGTAGGGATTAGACATATGGGGCATATGCCATTTGTAAAGAAACTACATGGGGAAAATACGCACTGCAGTTATAGTCCTGATATTTAAATTTAGATACTCAATAAACACATTGTCAGCTAACAGTAAATTACTCATTTTCATTAATGATACTGATTTGGAGTTAAAGCAGAAGATACAGAAGTCAAAGTCTATATATGTACATGATATTTTAAAACAAATTTTAATGAATGGTGATTATCTTGCTTTCATCGAGTGCTGTTCATCCAAGCGTGTTTTACAAACCAACTGCACAATCACATACTCATTTGCCCATGAACAAAGGAGTTCACTGTGTCTATCGCTAGACAGCCATCATCTCTGGTGTGACAACATGAGGTGCTCCTAAGCATGCACAGCACTTTTAAAACAGTTTTTGCACAATAAAATACAAAATACAGATAGGATCTGTGTCTAGAATCTAGACAGGATATGTGTCTCTGATAACTCTAGCTAAAATGTCATGAGAAACATATACCTATATATCACAAAATCTATCGTGACTATATATATTTATAATTATATTTCTCTATATATTTACATATATATA
>NW_010321370.1:0-4447 GCF_000700745.2 Antrostomus carolinensis
TCTTGTTGAACTTCATGAGGTTTGCACAGGCAGAGGGACGAGGCTCTCCCAGCCAGGTGCCAGCTCCCACCAGCCACTGGGCCCATCGGTGACACAAGATGGTACAAAGGCCTGGACACAGGAGGGACATCCTGGGATGGTCTCGTGCAGCACAGAGCCAGAACTCCAGGGACATCCTTTGAACCACTCCAACAAGCACCAAAGGCGTGGGGTGGGCAGGAGCAGAGCCCTGCCCTGGTTCAGGGTTGACCATGGTCCCCAAATGCCACTTGTGACGGAGGGAACAGCACCTGCCCAAGCAGGGAGGAGACAAGCGCTGAACAGGCTCTGTTCTTCTTTAAAAAGGAAAAGACAGTTGGAACTCCAAGACCTTGAATAAAGCCCCAAAATGCCACCCCCAGGATTAGGTAGAAAGATGCTCCCAGTTGGTTGACTTCAATCACTAGGACAAAGTTAATAAATGAATAAAATGGGGAGATAATTGGGAGATAAAGACCCCCCCTTCTCCCAGATCACCCCACCCACGCTGGGTTTACAGCTCCTCTTTATTTGCTCATTTGTCAAACAGCCATCAGTACAGTCCCACCCCGCTGGAGCAGCACAGCATTCCAGGTAAGGAGCCAGCACAGGTTCAGGTGCCGCTTCTCTTTCTGAACTACAGCAAATTCACCTTTTTCCAGCAAATAAAGAAATGGTGTCACACCAAATCCCGCTCCTACGCTGCCGTACAGCAGTGCCTTGGTTGGAAGAGCAGACCAGAGTTAGACTGGTGACACCCAGGTGGTGACAAGACTCCAGCGTGGCTTTAATCACCAACATGGACTGGGGAGAGGGGGAGAAACTGGAACCAAAAATCGTTTAATCTGTTGTTAGTTTCAGCTGCAAAACGTTTGTCTGAAAACCTCTCAAAATGGAGCAGATCTGCAGCACGCAGCTGAGCAGAGGCCAAGAAACAAGGAAGGAAATACAATGAGGAGGAAGGTGCATTGAAGATGCAGATGCCAAGCCCAGGAGGCTGAGTCCCACCACCCTTCACTCACATCTCTTCTGTTTGAAGACACTAAGCTGGAGGATGGGAAGTGCAGGAGGGGGGTGACCCACTCACTGAAAATCTATTTTCCCCCCAAAAGTTTATCGCATTCATCCACTTCAACAGAATAATTCCCTGTCAGAAAAACAGCCCAAGGGCAAGTTCCCTCCCTGCAGTTTTTAAGCTGGCTGCAGCCCAGGGTCCTACAGCATCAGTCCAAGAACAGAGATGGATTTTAAGCCCCATGGACCAACCAAGAAAACCATCCCACGCTAAGGGGGTTTCTCAGGGGGTCTGAGATCCAAGCCCTGTTCAATCTGGCAATATGTGGACACCCTCTGTTTCTAACACCACCTCCGTGGCCTTTCTAGCAGAGAGTGAGGGTGGGTGACGGATCCCAGCAGCACACAGCATCTGCTGTAAGCCAGGTCTGTAAGCTGGAGTCTCCCAGTCTCAGCACAGCTACTCCCAGTCCTCACCAGAACAGCTGCTCCCTGGCTGGGGAACAACACCCTGCTAATAAACACTCGTTTGCCACGTTACTCACAGCAAGGTACAAAGCTGTTCCAGCCACTGGCATCTGCTGGAGGGTCTCGTCGCTGTTAGACACTCAGTTAGTCACTAGGTAAGATCTTCCCAGGATTTTGAATCAGCAGACAAATCCCTTCTTCATTTGTGTGGTACTAATACAAGTGACACACAGATCACACTTAGGAGCGAGAAGCAGGTACATGCAAAAAGTGCAACCTCGAAGCCAGCATGCTGCCTGGAAAAGTTACTGCAGTCCATGACAGGATTGTCAGAGAGGAGAGGGAGAGAAGAGAGGGAAGAAGAGAGAAGAAGGAAGAGGGAAGAAGGAAGAGGGAAGAAGGAAGAGGGAAGAAGGAAGAGGGAAGAAGGAAGAGGGAAGAAGGAAGAGGGAAGAAGGAAGAGGGAAGAGGGAAGAAGGAAGAAGGAAGAGGGAAGAAGGAAGAGGGAAGAAGGAAGAGGGAAGAAGGAAGAGGGAAGAAGGAAGAGAGAAGAAGGAAGAGGGAAGAAGGAAGAGGGAAGAGGGAAGAGGGAAGAGGGAAGAGGGAAGAGGGAAGAGGGAAGAAGGAAGAGGGAAGAAGGAAGAGGGAAGAAGGAAGAGGGAAGAAGGAAGAGGGAAGAAGGAAGAGGGAAGAAGGAAGAGAGAAGAAGGAAGAGGGAAGAAGGAAGAGGGAAGAAGGAAGAGGGAAGAAGGAAGAGAGAAGAAGGAAGAGAGAAGAAGGAAGAGAGAAGGAAGAGAGAAGAAGAGAGAAGAGCCGGCCAGTCCCCGTGTGCCATTCCCAGAGCCAGACCACCCTGCCTATCTCACAAACCAAGCCCTGCAGTGGCAGTGGCAGAGCAGGTCTGTCACCCAGAGCTGGTTTTAGTGGAGCCAGAAGCAACAGACTCAGAAGCAGCAGCATGGAAGTGAAGTTTAAATCTTCAGTCAGCAATACAGTCACTGCATTTTGTCTCTGTTTTAAACGAAGACGTTTCAGGCCCCAGTCCCACCGTCTGCATTGGCATCAGCCTCCTACAAAAATAACAGGAGCTTTTCCTAGACCTCAAAGTTTGACCCTTCCCCACCCCAAACTCTGAGCCACATACCAACACTTGGTAAAATGATCTGCATGTGACACACGTGACAGTTGGAGAGCCAGCAATAGAAGGATAAATATTCTTCATCATAATATAAATATGCTGTAGAACATCTCAACAAGGGCAAAGTGCTTTTTTTCTTTTTTCCTTAATTAAAACAAAATAAAAACCTAAATATGACTGTCTCAACCACAACAGAAGGTTCAACTCCTAGAACATTTTGAATAATCTAAATTACACTTAAACTGACATTAAAGTGATCCAGGCAGAGTGCTCAGTCCTTCGGGACTCGGAAGTTATCCTTCTCTTTCCTGATGGCCCCCATTGTCCGGACGGGGTCGGTCTCCCCAGCGTGTTGCTGAACTGTCTTCTCCCTGCCAGGAGGGAACAGCAGGGACAGCAAATGCAGAGGCTGTAAGATCAAATCTCGTCTATGAAGTCACTACTATCACATTTCGCCTCCATCAAGGGGAAACGTTGCACTTAAAGATCAAAGACTTGGGGCTTTGGCAAAGACTTATCAGCTCCCTTGGTTTAAACGCTCGTGGTCAAGAGGAAATTGCAAACACTCTTGTGCCTTGAACAGCATCTTTTGCTGCCAAACTCTGCTTGATGAAGGAACTTAATTACACAGTGAAGCTTGTTCTGTCTCCTGAGTCAGGGGCTTCAGCACTGGCAGAGCTGCTCACCCACAACCCTTCACATTTCATGGCCAGGACAGCGAGTACATTGTATTGTGCTTGTTGGAAGGCAGATGTTCTAAGGAAGGTCTTCAAGGCATCACAACAGGAATGTGCGAGGCAGGAGAGTAACTCCCACTTACAGCTCTTTTTTGGAGGTCTCCTCCTTCCCACATCCCCCCCCTCCAAACACAAGGCACAGAAGGACCATTCCCACACCCATTCCCCTCCATACCTCACTCGCATGAAGGGGTTGTAGGTGAACTCTTCTGCAATGGTGGAGGGTATGGTTGGCTCACCACTGTCATACTTTGCCTGAACAAGGGAGAGATTTCTGCTTATTAAGGAATGTTTTGGTGAACAAGAAATGTCCTCTATACTAATCAGGTAGGGTTAGTGCTGCACCTAACAGCCCAAGCTGCTCCTTAGGCCAGGTCCTTCCCAGTGCCACACACACACACAGACAGACAAGCACCGAGGTACACAGGGAGAGACTCAGGACAGAGCTGACCCTCCCAGGTGGACCTGGACATCAGCCTATAATTACACCAAGAAGTTCCCAGGGAGAGTCACATCTCCATCATCAGACAGCAAACAGTCTTCTCTGGGCCACACACAGACCCTGTTGACCAACACATCGCTCCCCTGGATGCACAATATCTCGCAGTCCCTGGCTCTTAACTCCCTTCCCACAGCCTCTCTTTCTCCCCAACATTGTCCTCTCTCCTCTACCTCCTCCACGACAGCATCCAGCAAGTCTAGGGAAAGGATGAACCAGCTTACCTTGGCCCAAGCAAGCTTCTCCTGGATAGCAACGTTATCGGGCTCCACGTGTCGAGCGAACTTGAGATTGTTGATTGTGTATTCGTGACCACAGTAAACCCTCTAGGAAAAGAAAGGAAGAGTGGCACTGGGTAACTCTGAAGGTACAAAGGTGGAGTGCCAGGTGCCATCATCAGTGTTATGTACAGCAGGAACAACAGGGTCAGCCCTCCAGGACACAACACTCTCCACTGGAGACACACACAAGAGCAGTGCCAGGAGTTACCAGCTGGTGTTATCTGCCAGTTTAATGGCAAGTCTGATGGAAGAGTCCAGGTGTCCCATCTCTCTAGCCTTCATTTTAATAAGA
>NW_010321370.1:4470-12803 GCF_000700745.2 Antrostomus carolinensis
AGCACATATATATTTGGAGTCCACCTTCACAGAGGACTCCAGGTATTCATCATCAAAGATAATTCCTGATATAAGCATTCACTCCTTGCACACATAAGAAATTCTCTCTTTCAACAACAGCATTATTAGGCAGACAGTTTCTCTGATGTCTGTAGTAGTTTCTGGATGGTCAACTTCCCAGCACAAAAACAGAGGTTCATACCGTTTCGGGGTCCAAGCTGCCCAAAATCTCAATCAGTGCTCTGTACATTTCCTCTGGGGTTCCCTCGAAGAATTTCCCACAACCAGCCACAAACAGCGTGTCACCTGCAAGGGAGAGGTGACATCAGGACCAGACAAGGCTCCTCACACTAAAATAGAATCATAGAATGGTTTGGGTTGGAAGGGACCTTAAAGCTCATCCAGTCCCAACCCCCCTGCCAGCAGCAGGGACACCTTCCACTAGACCAGGTTGCTCAAAGCCTCATCCAGCCTGGCCTTCAACACTTCCAGGGAGGGGGCATCCACAACTTCCTTGGGCAACCTGTTCCAGTGTGAGCACAGGGTCCCCAAGGGCTCAGTTCTGCACTGCTGTCCTCACTGCAGCTCAGCAGAAGGCACGGGGACAGCCAGGTTACACTGCTGCCCCAGAGAGATTAATAAATACATAAACCCACACAGCAAACACAACTTCTAACGTGGGAAACCCCACAGCCTGGCCAGGCAAACCATGCCAGAGCTTCCCCACCCCTGGGCAGTCTGCTGTCCCCTCTTGTCCTTTCTAGAGTGGACAAGGAACACTTGTTCTCTTTGCTCTGAAGCTGAACAAAGATGAGTCACCTCTGCATTTTCTCACCAGTGCTCCCTAAAATCTTGCTAAAGCCACTACCCATTACCTCCTCCACGCAGCAGCTGGTGCAAGCTCTGGAGAACGCCCGTCAGGAGAGGGATGACATGGCAGTCTGGGGAGAGTGGGGACACTTTCTCCAGGGAAGGGGGAACCCTACTCTCCAAAACAAGATCCAGACCCTGGCTAGCAGAGATGGAGCACCAGCCCTCTCTTACTCCCCTACTTTCTCTTCTCTCAGTTTTGTTACAGACACGAGTACAGATATAGGGAAAAGCAACAGGTTTGGGAATCAAGCCACGGTTTGGCCTAGATTAAAACAACAGCTCCTGTTTCAAGGAAGAAAACACTAGATGTGGGACTCATCCAGGGCTCACTCTTGATGTTGCTTGCAGGGTGCCCAGCAATGGTTTACAAACCCAGAGATGTTTCACCAGTTTCACCTACAATTACTACTTGGTAGCACTTAGTAGGGGGACAAGATGTGGAAGCTGCACTGGCAGGAAGGGCTGAAAGCACATCCAGAGTCAGGAGCACACAGGCAGAGGGGTAGCTCGTTTCTTTGCAACACAGACTGCCAGCAATGTAACCTCCCAACTCCTCACCTGTAAATACAGCAGGTGGCTCGGAGCTATTTGGCTTAGTCACATAATAACAGATGTGTCCAGAAGTGTGACACGGCGTACAGAGGCATTTCACATTAAGAGATCCCACCTGAGAAGAAGGCAGAAGACTAGAGCTTAAGCTACCATTTGTATGGTTAGAAAAGAATTGCAACTCTTACAATGGTCCTACAGGCAAATTCTCACATAGCTGGCCAGTAAACATCAGCTCTGCTCCTGGGAGAGTCCAGCAAGAGGGTTTTATGGCAGGGACTTGGAAGGGAGCTGTTTCCTCCTAGCAGGTGTTGTGACAAAGAGAACTGCCAGATTCTTTCATTTACATGCAGAGTGACTCAGCGTCTGGTTGGCAGCAAGAGCAAACAGATCCAGAGCAACACAAAATCCTAAACAAAGTTAATCGAGTGTAAAAAGCTCCAAACAAAAAAATGAAGCTGAAGGGAAGAAATGGATAACACTCCTGAAAAGGGAAAGCTTAAACACACCCACAGCCAAGGGGATGTTTCCCCCCACAGCCCTCATTTGCACACCTTCCCGTGTATTTCTGTGCTCCCTTCTTTGTTGCTGCCCCCCCCCGAAAGGTGCACCACAAGACTAGCAGTGACATTCATGCCAGCCTGCACATTTCAGAGCAGTTTATGTCATCTGCCAGCTCGTCTGTGAATAAACAGCTAGGTTCCAACAAGGTTTTCTGCTTCAGCTCTGCAAAAGCAACACATGCAGCTAGCACTGCTGGCCCGCTTTCTCTTCACCCTGTATCGCAGCCCTGGTTCAGAGAGGACCACTTGTATTTTTTTCAGTGCTAACCAGGCTCTAAGCAGAGCACAAGCCCTGTTCTTTCACACGTGGGGTTCTGACCACCCCAGTTAAGGCAGCTGTCAAGGAGCACAGGGACACCCAGCGTGCCCCAGGCAATGCAGGTGTCTGAGCCATGCCAATGTTCTCATCAACTGGCCAAAACAAGACAGAGGGGTTATGGTTCACAGGGCTGGAAAAGGTAAAAAGCTGTATTTAAACTATCAACCACATCCAGGAGATGTTAAAAGGTAAAGAGCAGTGACCACAATATTAACTCAATTTGGACCACACCAGATCAGCTCTAAAGCTGTGACACAAATGGGAGATGCCCTCAGCCAGGTCCTACAGGTCACTCCCTTTACCTTGAGCGATGTAAGGTGAGACACTTTCTGTGTCAGTGCTCCGACTCTGCTGTCTCCTCCATACACACGCAACCCCGTCTCCATCTTCACCAGCTTCTCATTTCCTCCAGCATGGTCCCTGGAAGGTCAGAAAAATGGATTTGGGCAGGGATGAAGACAAATTTATCATAGAATCATACTGCAATGGTAACCACCAGGTGATCATTTCTGATCAACTATTCTCCCAGTATCAGATCAAAGGTTATGCCCCATCAACATAAGTGAAGATAATTTCTCCAGTAACTATGACAGTGAGAGAGAGGAACAACCCCCCACAAGTTCATACCTAGCTGGGGAACACCAGCCTTAGGGGTTCACAGTCAACTCTCCAGTAACTAGGGCAGGAAGAGATTGGGATAACTGGGATGTGTGTAATTCAGTCTCCCACAAGACACCATGGAGCCAGCACACAGATGTCCAAACAGCTCAGCATTCACTTGCTGTGCTGGTCTTGCCAGATCAGGGCTGGTTCTCCAGCCACAGAGGTGGCCCATGAGAGAGGTTACTCAGGTTCAGCACTGCAAAAATACTAAAGCAAAACAATCATCCCTGGCAGAGTTAATCTGCAACACAAGTAATCCTCCCACAAGTGCTGACTGGGAGTAGCATGCCTTACAGGCATGCCCTAGCACCTCAGAGTGAGTGTGCTCCCTCCCACACTCCACAGCTACCTTCACACACATTTATTTCACTGGTCACCTGGCAGAAGTCAGCATTTTAAAGATTAAAGACAATGACACACAGAGCTTGCAGTCTAGACAATGTGTCTGGTCACAGCAAGCCCAAGGGAACACTCCTGAGCTTTGATTCTTCTCATACCCAAGCTCCTGCTTAGAGAAGTCCAGCTTGATCCAAAAAAGCAACAATTTTGGACTGCTTGTGTTTATGCAGAGGGAAGAGGGATCCTGCTACAGCAGATAGTTACCAGTGATGATGTGTGGTCAGGACAGTGGTCAGCTTCACACCGTGCTTTTTGACTGCATCCAAAACCTGCAGGCACAGGAAGACCATTACAACTCACATGAAACAACTTAACAGCACAGCTGGTGCCTGGTGTAACCTGGACACAACTGCTCCAAGGTTTCAGAGCATCACACCACCAGAGCTCATCCCTCTCCAAGTCACAGTTGCAGATCAGGACATGAGGTCTCTGATCCAGCTAGCCATGAGTAAGCCCTCAGTCCCATTTCCTCTTTTCTGCATTACATCCAACTAAGGACAAAACATTAAATCAGGTCAATAACCCTTAAAGTCAGGGACAAGCTGCCCGAGCCCAGAAGCAGACTGCCTGTGAAGCCCTGTCCATACCTCTGCATGCCCAGTATTTCTTGCCTTTCCCCCACGCCTGAGTCAGCGTGTGACTAATTCTCTTGTGGATGTGGCAACCTGGAAGGATCTCCCAGAGCCGCAGTGGTGAGCACCCCACTCACAAGGGCAGCAGACAGCGTTACCTTCTGGGGCTGCACAGGGTCAACTATCGCAGCCTCCTTCGTTTCCTCATCGATGAGGAGGTACATGTAGTTGTCTGTGAGAGCTGGGAGTAATTCCACCTTCATGTTGGCTTGTGTGATGGTCTTCGACCTCCTCTGCTCGTGCTCTGTGTGCAGGAAGACAGCTCGCAGCTGCGCTGGACCTGGGGAACCCAAACCAGTCAAACCTCAGGTTAGCCCAGGGAGGACAACAAGTAGGACAGAGCACAGCAGGTCCCCAAGCCCATAGCCCCAGAGAAGGAAGGGTATGGGCAGCCCAACCTGCCTCCTTCAGAGGAAGAGAGAGGAGACCACAGGACAAAGCCTTAGTACCTGGCTTGTCACCTCGTGTCCCACAGCGTAGGAGGCTCTTAGTGCCCCCCAGCCTCACCAAAGAGGGACAGGACACCTGGCTCCCAAAGATGTGCTCATGCAGGGAAAGCAATGTACCATGACTGGAGAGAAGATTTCAAGGGGCAGGAAAGCAGAATGGAGAGGGAACAGCTGGACAAAGGTCAGCCTGGGACAGTGACTTAGCAAATAAAGCACAAAAGGCCACATTAGAGCCAAAAGACAAAAAAGCAGGAAGAAAAAAAAAGGAGGGGGAGAAATACAGACATACACACAGTGCTACAACAGAAATATCTGGTTCATTACTTGGGGAAATCACGTCCTGCACAGTGCATGGAGAGAAGACAGGCTCTCTGCAGAAGGCCAGGTACCAGGCACACACTGCTGGCAGGTTTCTTGCTCATGGGCTACCTTGATGCAACAGCAGTGCTTCCCTATTTGCTTTTGGTTAAATGTTTAATCAGATCCAAGAAGCAAATCTAATTCCAGATGCAAATAACCTTGGCTCCAGTGTTCAACTCATGGATACAGAGTTCTTAAAAAAACAACCAAGCTCTAAGAGGCTCTGCCATTAAAAAAAAGAAGGGAAATAGAGAAGACAAGATCATGGAATCCCAGACCAGTTTGGGTTGGGAGGGACCTTAAAGCTCATCCAGTCCCAACCCCCCTGCCAGCAGCAGGGACACCTTCCACTAGACCAGGTTGCTCAAAGCCTCATCCAGCCTGGCCTTCAACACTTCCAGGGAGGAGCAGCCACAGCTTCTCTGGGCAACCAGACCTTCCATTGCTGGAGCCCTGCAACACAGGCCTGGTCCATACACATGCAGGGAAACAGGCATCAGAAATCAGTTGTCTTGACACCAAAGATCCTTGCACACCACTGAAGGTGACTGTGTTGGTCTGTGCTGGCTCAGCTGCTGTTTCTCTCCCAGGTAACCAGTGACAGAACAAGAGGAAATGGCCTCAAGTTGCACCAAGGGAGGTTCAGATTGGATATCAGGAAAAAATTCTTCACTGAAAGGGTTCTCAGGCACTGGAACAGGCTGTCTAGGGAGGTGGTGGAGTCCCCATCCCTGGAGGGATTTAAAAGACAGGCAGATGAGGTGCTCAGAGATCTGGTTGAGCAGTGGACAGGTACGGTTGGACTCGATGATCTCAAAGGTCATTTCCAACCAAACTATTCTATGACTCTGATTTTGCACCACTGACTCTCTCCCTAAGGCTCCCGACGCTCAGTGCTTGGTCACCTCCACCAGTGCCAAAGGGAGGGGTCACCACGCTCCTAATCAGCTTGCCCCACTCTCCCAAAACAGGTCAGTCCTGTCCACTCCTGATAAGAGCTTGCTTTAGAGAGAAGAAGCCCTACAGACTGGCTGCAGCCAAACAGACAGCCCTGCTGCACCTCCAAAACCCAACAAGGCTGCAAAACCAAAAATCCAAGTCCTGACTGGGACATGCAGCTGCTGCCAACCCAGCCTGGGGACAGCAGGAGCTGTAAGGCTGCTCTGGCACAACTGTGCTGACCACAACCTTTTCCCCTTCTACCTTCTTACAAGGGAAGGGAGGTAAGGAGGGGAGATGGTGGTAAAATTAAACACAGTGCTGTAAAGAAAACCCCAAGGCATGACAGTATAGGCAGGCATTGGGTATTTGATGGTGAAGTATTGAGAAAAGCATCCATACCTGCTGAGTGTTCCTCTGGAGCAGGAGAGTCCTTTCAAAAAAAAAAACAACCCAAACAACAAAACAAAACAAAAAAAAAGCCTTTACTATTCCTTAGTAGAAAAAATAATAGTAATTAAAAAAAATCAATTGCTCTTTAACTGCTTCCTAATGTGAAATACTTCTATTTTGGATGGTATCAGTCACAAGATATCTCTCTCTCTATATATCTATCTATCTATCTATCTATCTATCTATATATATCTCTCTATATACATATATCTATATATCTCTCTCTATATATATATCTCTCTATATATCTCTCTATATCTCTGTATCTATCTCTATATGAGTGTATATCTATCTATGTGTCTGTGTATATATATATATATACACACACACACACTGCATGTTTGTTTGCATGCTAGACAGTAACTGGAAAAACAAAACAAAAACAACCAAACCAAACCAAAGCCTGAACTTCAAACCAAAGGAATTATTCACATACTTAAAATGCTTTCTTCCTATGAACCATTTCTAGCCTCAGCCATGATCCCAAAGTCTCTTTGCATGTTTAATTGACAATTCTTTGCAAAACAAACAAGGTACACGGCATAAGGAAATGTTTTCTAAAATGTCATTTAAACTAAGGAAGGAGAAAACATCCATGAAGAATGAAACTCCTTCTGAATCCCCATCTGCAGCTGAGCTGCACCTTTCCAGCCTGCCCGCTCGGCGAGCAGACCAGAAGCGCTCGTGTCACGCACCCAGCGCTGCTCCTGCCCCGTCCTCAGACCTCGTTCTGCTGCAGAAACCTCCCCGAGCCACACGCAGCCCCTGCCCTGGCCCAGCACTAACACAGATTGTTTCAGGATCATTGCAACGCCCGCAGGTCTGCTCCAGAATTAATGCCCAATGACTTCATTTTCACTCTGTTTTGTAACACGTCCCTCCTGACTTGATGCCTGAAGCAGAGAGGACCGGGGAGAGCAGAACAGCAGCCGCCTTTGAATCACACGCTTCGGCTTTCTGTTGGTGCAGCTGGAGTTGCCAAGAGGAAAGGGTTTGTAGATGGGAAGTGTTAATGTTATCACATAAACCCGTGCGTGCTGGAGAGGGGAGGCGAGCAGGTAGCAGCACAGTTTAACAGCAGGCTCCCTCAGAAAAGGGTTTCTTGGTACATTTTCTCCATAGCATTTTGGTTTCCTCTTTTTATTACAGAAAAAAAAAAGAGTGGAAAATTCCTCTTTCAAGTATGGCTGTCACTCCAAAATGACTGCACATAAATACCCAGGTGAACGTCCCTTCATCACCTCATAAGAAGAAACGCTACGTTAACTTCTTACATCCTCTGCACACAGATATTTTTTGGATGCCCATCAAGTCAGTGGCTGCAGGTGATACCAAGTGAGTCGGCTCCACAAACCCCAGGTAACTCCTGCTCCCACTCAACTTGCCCACCCGGCACACACTGCCGGCGGCACAGCCGGGTCCAGCCAGCGTGGGCAGGACACTCACCCACCCACTGGTGGAAAGAAGCCTGCGTGGAAGGGGCAGGTTAACTTCTTACATCCTCTGCACACAGATATTTTTTGGATGCCCATCAAGTCAGTGGCTGCAGGTGATACCAAGTGAGTCGGCTCCACAAACCCCAGGTAACTCCTGCTCCCACTCAACTTGCCCACCCGGCACACACTGCCGGCGGCACAGCCAGGTCCAGCCAGCGTGGGCAGGACACTCACCCACCCACTGGTGGAACGAAGCCTGCGTGGAAGGTGCAGCACCCACTCTGCAACCTGGGGAACTCTGGAGCTGCTGGTTACTCGGTTTGACCTATTTGTTCCCAAGATACCATCAAGGTTTGTAAGTCTGGCAGTGAACTCCCAAGGGATTCTTGCTCCTTAAGTGCAGGTCTTAAAACTGAAGTGATGCAAAAAGCCTCTGGCAAGACTTCCCAGAGACGCTGTGAAGCTAAAGCCCAAGCTCCAGTTCAAGGAGATGCTTTCAGGATTTAGGCCCTCAATTTAAATGCAGAGCTTGGACAGTTTTGGTTTTGTTTTTTTGTTTACATTAACAATACAGTCTGCTGTCCATCAAACCCAGTTTAAATACCAGCTCCCGTCCCCCCAGCCCTTCTCCCACAGCAATAACCAGCGCTTTGACAGCTCAAAAACTCCGCAGGAGCCTCCCAGATGGGTTATCGATA
>NW_010321371.1:0-2847 GCF_000700745.2 Antrostomus carolinensis
AGGTTTAGATTACATATTAGGATGAAATTCTTTTCTGTGATGGTGCTCAGACACTGGCCCAGGTTGCCCAAGGGAGCTGTGGATGCCCCCTCCCTGGAAGTGTTCAAGGCCAGGTTGGATCAGGCTTTGATCAACCTGGTCTAGTGGAAGATGTCCCTGCTCATGGCAGGGGGATTGGAACTAGATGATCTTTAAGATCTCTTCCGACCATAACCAGTCTATGATTCTATGATTTCCACCCCCCCCCCAAATTAATATATACAGAGTCTATTTAATAGTTGTAATTAAAATCTGTGATTTGGCTGAGTTTTACAGGCTATTTTTCTCACTGTCCTTACACAGAGGAATTATGATATTGGGTAAAACCAATAGGTGCATCTAATGTAATTTTTGTTAGTACATCCATATTACCAGATGCTTCAGAAGAAAGTTTAAATGACATGATAGCCGGCAATTATGAAAAAAATACTCTCATCAGAATATCTCCCTGTTGTTCAGTGGTTGGCTTAATGCTGAAACACACGTTTGTGCCTAAACATAAAATCTATCTGTAGTATTGACAAGTCGCAATCACCCTGGGTAAATGATCACTCTAACTTTAATTCCTATTAAGCCTCAGTGATAGATTGTAGCAATAAACCTTTGCAATTCTTTATACATGTAAAATCAAATACTCTGTATATTTTGAATTAAAAGGCCTTGACTGTAGGAAAGCTAGAACTCAGTACCAGATAGAACAGATACAACTTTGATTATCCTTTAAAGTTGATTTACAATGAGTCTTTCAGCTCAATGTCCTCTCTGTTTCAAACTAAGCTTCTACATATATGTTGTTATACAGTATTAGAAGATCTACTAATTACACCTCTCCTGTTAGCATTTTGCTTGTGCAGAAATCTATGGTATACAATATTAGCACTCGTGGTTTAAAGTTTTATATTTATAGGTCTATATTGTTGACAATTCTGTTGCTGGTGGGCTGCATGTGGAGAAACAGAGTAGTAAGGTGCTTTTCTTGAATTGTCTAGGAACCTTCTGATCTTCATGAATATTTTACTCTTCTTGATTTTTGGTTATTCTCACCTTTATAGCCTACATTTCCTACTTAACAAAAGTATTCCTGGTGAAAATTTCAAAACATAGTTTGAAAAAATAAACCCCAAGCAACGGAAATCTTGAGATTTGTGTCTTCTCTTTGTGTGGATCCTGAGAAAGCCTAAACATGGGTTCAGAAACTGCTGGCACTGATGTTTAATTTCTGATGCTCATGGTGATATGATTAATTTTGCAATTTTAGCTTCCATACTTCTAATTTCATACTGCATGGCTTCTCATTAGTAATGGGAAGCAGTGCCTTGTAAGAAGGCTGTTTTTAGAGAGTTCTGTCTTTAAAGAATATTATTCATTGTTTGTATAATATTATAGCTTATGCATTCAATTACAGTTCTGACAAGTTTGATTAAATAATAATGTACAATTGTGAAATATATTAACTCTGCTCAGTACTTGCATTAAAAGTAAATAAATTAGTAAAGCAACTGAAATAGAAAGAAATTACTTAGAGGTAATAGTTGAAAGCAGTCAGAATATTGGAATGTGCTGTCTGTAAAAGAAAAAAATCTTTTATTTCTGAAGTGATTCAAATGACATCTAATACCAGAAGTTGCTGTAGCAGTGTGAAATTTTGTTAAAAGAATTTGATTTTAAAATATCCTTTGGCCTAGTGTAGTCTAAATTATTTCAGCAAACATGGTGACACCTATATTAGTGGACACAGGGGTAAGTCTAAGATTCTAGATGTGGTCACACACTCTGCCCATGTTGGGGCTAAATTCAGCTACTCACCCGTTAAAACTATTTGACTCGCCTTTCATGAGGATGAAATCCAGGTACATGAGATGCATAAAACCCTGATGTTAATCAGACAGGTTCCGTCCCTGGATGATCACAGACCAAGACTGGGATGCACTACAGATTGTGTTCACCCAGTGCAGAGATTAATACCTTGTTTGATTTGAAATTTGATTTATTTATGGATACCTTGTTTGATTGAAATTTGGTTTATTAAAGTTCCAGTGTACTCTGCCAGCAGTGCTGGGTGTGACCAGGTCTGGCTGTCACTCAGAGCTGTGAAATTCTATCCAGAGTCCTAGAGCAGAACACGCAAAAGCAGAAGCTTGCATTGTGAACTGACGGGAAAAAACCCCACAAAACATGACAGTTAGTAAAACAGACAGAAAAACCTACCTGAAAAAGCAACGTATGTCAGGAGGAATGATACATGAACACTGACATAAAATGATTTAACTTTTTTTTTTAAAAAAAGAAACAAAAACCCAACAACAACTAGGCTTTGTGCACATTTGTACGTTCCATTCTCCCAACTACGGTTAGGAGGTGGATCTGCCGGGAACATTTGCCGATAGCAGCGTCTGTTTGTGGTAATTCCACGTCCCAGCCCCGGGGAGCAGAAGCGGCATCGCGGGGACGCGTCTCCTCACAGGTTTGTGCAGGAACCGCTTTCTCGGCAGGCGGTATTTGCGAACGAGCTGCAGAACAAGAGTTGTTCATGGCGCAACGTGCAAGAGGAAACTGTGTGGATAAAGCAGCAGTTTGGGGGACAGTGGGCGGATGAGAAGAGTGCGACCCCACCCCCGGAATTACCCATCGGGGTACAACGGGGAGCGATGGGCGAGCGCCCTCTGCGCGCCGCGTGCCTCTCAGGGCCGCGGGGGAAGGGCCCGGGGCGTGTCCCGGATGAGGCGGCGGCACAATATCTGCCCCGCTGCCGCTGCTGCTGCTGCCGCCGGGGGCCAACCCGGGGCGCGGGGGTTCTCTGCCTGCCGC
>NW_010321371.1:3006-17206 GCF_000700745.2 Antrostomus carolinensis
GGGGAGCTGGGTGTGTTAGAATGGGTGCAGGTGGCAACAGGAGACTGTCTCCAGCGGGATGTTGGGGCGGGCACACCCCTCCACGCAGAAACTGGGAAGGCTCCTGGGGACAAGGAAGAACGTCCCCTGTGAATGTCCCCTCTTACTGAGGAGAGAATGTGGCTCCGAGAGGCGTTTCTAGATACAAGGGGAATGTTCTGGTGTTTCATGGGCCTGGCTGCCTTTTGCTCAGAGCTTCTTTTGGGATTTTAAAGCTAGGCTTCTGTGGCATGAAGGGTATGAGCATGTAAGTAGGCAAAAATAGACTTAATACAAGAGTTTGAACAGGTATCTTTTTGTGTAGCTGCTTCTGCTTTCGCCCCTCTTGCCAGGGAGATGGACGCGCTGCCTCTGTGGCCCTGTTTCTGGCATGTCAGTGCAAATGCTCTTCTCAGCCTTTCCCAGCAACTGCTTCAGCAAAGTTTGAAGGTGCTTTCAGGGCCTTTTGTAACAAGGTGCTTGTTTTTATTAGTTTGGGATGGCAAGACCCTTGTTCAAAACCTGCCAATTCTGACTGCAGCCCTGAAGTTACCAGAGTTTTTGAAGTAATCTCTCTGCACAGACACTGAACTGGAGAGAGAAATGGAGGGAAGGAAGGGTTGGGGGTAGGGGTTTGGTTCCTTTTCACAGAATGGCTTTTTTTTTTTTTTTTTTCCCCTCTGTTGGGTTAAACCTTTTGATATTGCTTAGTGGGTATGATGGATAAACTATTTTATTTTTAAAAAATAAATATAGAACGAGGAATTGAGGGAAAACTCTAAGAAGTTTTACTTTGTGATTGCTTTAGTGTAGTTTTCATAGTGAAATTACTAGTATTTCTATGATGAGAACTCATTTTTCTGTGTGGATGCCATCGGATTGGATTGTCTAGCAAAATACTGCACAAAAACTAATTAAAACTGCTTAGTGCAGTCAGTGAAAGATGGGCTAGGTATAGAAGTCGGAGGCTTAAATTTAGCAAGATGTAAAGTTACGAGATAAGGAGGTACTAGTTAATAGAGAACAAATGCTAAAGAGGCTTGGACAAGGTTACAAGAAGGCTGTTAAGGAAATCTGGAAGACAGCCAGAGTGAAACAGTACAGTATATAGTAGTTTACAATAATCCATACCATTAACATATTTTTAGATATTGTGTGTGGAGTATTTTAATGGTACTTGAGAACTGGTGCTGCAGTGCCACTTTCAGCCTAACTTCAAAATTTGCAATCCATACTTGTAATGACATGCCTACCACTTTGTCTCACAGGTCACCTTTCAAACCCAAGTTTTGAGTGGAAAAGCTTTATAGCAACAAATTAATAGGAGGATTTGTTAAGATAAAGACAACTGGGGATTGATTCAGGTGCCTGAGCGTTGGTGTCTGAAGCCATTTTAGAGACTTTTGGCCTTGTAAAGTATCCACATACCCAGCCCTAGTGTAAGTGGCTGAAGTCTGTGGGAGACCTGTGGTACCCTAGAGGCTTGTGTGATGGATGCTCTGCAGTATCTAAAACAGCACTAGCTGCTTAGCTGAAACAACTGAATCCCATTCCTCACTTGGTAATGCAGATGACAGGATAAAGAACTTTAAATAAAACTAGCATTTTCCACACTTCTCCTTAGTGAACATATTAAAATAAGGAGGATCTCTGTTCACCACTATAGTAATTTGCTCGTAAATGAGGCACTGATGCAGTTACAAAGATATAATGATTTTAAAAAGTGAAATACCGATCATCTACAGAACTCCACTTGTCTATATTGAATCTTGCAGTTAAGTGAATTGCATTTTTGTTTGTTCTTGACTTTCAAATAACATTCATGAAGTAAATGAGAGCTAAGAAATGCTGAGAAATACTGCAGTTAGTAAGATTTAGACTTGGATTGCATCACATAGTTTTAGTATAGTGCTGAGAATATTAAATCTTAGTCCAGCAGCTTTCTTCTCTGACTATTGCTTGTTCCTTCTAAATTCATGAGTTGAAGCTGAGCAAAGAAAGGATTATTTTCTAAGGTTGAACCTTTAAAAAATTCTGAGAGGAATAAATTATGAGTAAAATTGTAAGTTTAACATGGCAATATGAGGTACGTTTTCCCATAATAAATTATTATATCATTGAGGAAAATCTGTTTAGTTTCTATGAATAATATATGATGATTTTGCAAGGGAACAAAATCTTCTGTAAGATATTCTGTGTACACCTTTCAAATCTTCACCCTCCTAGGCCCCCAGTTCCTTCCAACTGTTTCAGGACTCTCTTATGTCTGTCCAAATCTTATTTTTTTTTCCTTCACCTGTGAGTAGTCACAATATGTACTCATTCCTCAGGTCTCTCTTTTTTTTTTTTTTTTCTTCTAGGTGGGCCTCTCCCATGCTGTTAGCTGCTGTCAGATTACCTCAACCTTCCGGCTGTCTGTGCCCTTTTTGCCTCTAAAACAACTAAAAATAGCCAAACTTCTGTGGTTGAAATTTTCTGAAAAGAAAATTCAGCCTGACACATGGACCTCATACAAATTTTCAGACTGAAGAGTTTAAGATAGTTTGAGATTTTAAGCAACAGAATAGAGAGTCTCTAGCAGAATAGATACAAGTGTTGCACAAACTCTGCCTTTTTGGAGTTTCCAGAGTTTTTTTACGTGAGCGCTTTTGCATGCTACACTTCAGGGTACTCAGATTTCCTGTAATAGCAAGTTAGTGAAACTTCACTCATGTCTGTTTTTTAAATGGCTGCCTGGGTGGAAAAATCTTATAAATATGGGAATACTGATCTGGGAGTATGTTTTGAGTATTTTATGAATGTAAATGAAGAAGATTTTCATGTACGGCATGGTTTGTATGAACTTTCATGGTATGTACATTGCGACTATGTTTGACCTGTTTTTTTCAATAGTGGCCTTTGCTTTCCTTCTTCCCCTTTCATGTTCAACCTAAACTTCATTGATTTCTAAGGGGGCTTTGCTTCATTTACTTCAATGCTGTCTGATTTAGGGTCTAAAAGCTCAATGCCAAACTATGTTTGCAAGACTAGGATTGAGTTTGGGGTTTCTCTAAGTGGTATTTTCAGTAGCAAGTTGTCAATGAAATCAGGAACTGTTTAGGAGGAGGTCCCAAATGGGTACTGCCCTCCCCATTTTGACTCTCTTCCCCTCCTATTTTGTTTCTCACAGACTAGGAATGACAGGCAACCATTTGCTGTCTCACTGTCACACTGGCAGTGTCTCTGGAGTCAAGCTGTGTCAAGAGGAGTTCTTCACAGAGCTGTTCCTAGGATCTCTTGTTAGATTCTTGATACAAAAGGTAAGATCGAAGAGGAAGGGAATTTTCTAATATGAAGCTGTGAATGGAACTCTAGTTGCTTAATCAAACAGTTGCCTCAAAAGTTTGAGTTAAAAAGCTGGTTTTCCTAACCAGCTTTCCAGAAAAAGAACTCTTAAACATGACTTTTTAAAATGTTTCGAATATTTTAAGTCATCATGATCTTGTCACTTAAAGCCACTATGTTAATGTATTTTCCAAATATGAAAAAATATATTGGAATATTGGAAAAGGATAAAATGTTGTATGGCTGCTCTTATTTTAAAAAGTTTAACTTACCTCCTGGTACTTTGCTGGATTTTGCATCTAGTCCAAAGAAAGGAAGGTTTATGTAAGCATTGTTTTATTGCCTCAATGTTGAAAATACTTAATTACTGTGCAAGGCAATTTTATACAACTATTTTTTATTTTAAAATATAAAAGACACTTGTTTATAAATGAGAGCCAATGGAGGGCTGTTGCATTCAGTATAACACTTGGCATGTTTAAAAATCTTTACACCAAGACAATTTTCTGTTATGTAAAATCCATTTTAATTCTTCTTATTAAAGACAAGAGCTATGTTCAGAGCTAGTGAAGCCCAAAAGACATCCAACAGCAAAGAATTAGGCCTGGTAACAGGCATTTAGAAAAAATGCTCAATGAATTGTTGCTGTTCTCTCCTATTCCTAATCAGTCAGTTTATGTTAGGAAACTAATCCATCTTGGAACAAAGTTTGGTTAGGTTGTTTGGGGTTTTATTATTATTATTATTAATGGTTGGTCTTTAGCCAAATCCTTTTGAGTTGGAATGAGAGTAGAGGTCAAAATGAACAGGAATGGCTTTAGTCTTTATTTTGGAAGCTGTTTTGCCAGAAATGATGTATCAGCTAAGTAGGTTTTTTCTTCTGAGCCACATTTTGATTTGAAACTGGTTGTCTGAGTTGACAGAGGAAATACAGTGCCGTGCAACACCAGGAACTCCACTGGAAGAATTAATCTGCATGTCACAGGTCTGTCTATGTATACAGGCATGGCATGGGGAGATTATAGTTTTGCTCAAATACTGTTTTTCTGTCCCCTGTGTTTTAGATCATGGTTTCATAGGTGCTAGCTAACTAGCTTCTTGCCAACATCCAAAATGATGTAGTTTCTGAGAATCATTTCTCTTATTTTAATGCATATCTCAAAATTAGTATGTACTTAAGAAGTATGAATCACATATGCTACTCTTAATTTCAGGGTTGTTTTGTGTGTCTGTAGACAATAGGGAAGAAGAGTTATACCATTTGGTCACTGGACAAAACAAATAATGCAAGCCCTTATATCAGTTTTAAAATAGTTACATAAAATGGTGTGTGACGGTGAAGCATCCTGGGGTAACATGTGGGTCTGAAACAACAAAATCACTTGTGAACTGTAGCAGCGCTCTGCAAAGAGAAGGGAAAAACATGTTGTTTTACCTCATTGCAACTGGGTAAGAGATAGACATTTGTTAAGGAGAACAGTATAGTATAATGTTACAATAGATAACCCTCAGCAAGTAACAAAAAGGGGAAATGCATTTAACAAAAATAAAATTAAAAAAAACTTCTAGTAGCACATAATGGAATTTTTGTGTTGTCTGTTTTTTTTATTGAGTTGAACAATATCCTATTTTTAGTGGAAGGTCAACTTGAACTTTATTTAAACAGAGCCTCTGGTTCTGAATAGAGATACGAACACTTGAAAAGTGATAACAAAATGGGGGCTTGGAGCCAGACCTTCTTAACCTATTGTTACCAGGAGAGGATAGCCATCCACGTAGGAACTGTGTGCCACTTAAATAGAGAGGGCTCTTGCTCTGAGCTCAAAGTGTATGCAGTGAAAATAGCACAGGGACTCATGTGAAAGGATTTTTTTTTCTTTAAAAATTTGAAGTGGATCCAAAAAGTATTAATTAAAACCTTTTATTGTTGAATGAAATGCTGCCATCTGATGTCACACCACCTTATTTTTTTGTCTTTTCTTGAAGTAAATGCTTTTTAAATATCTTAAATATTACAACTGCAATTCTGAGACCAAAAACTCCAGTACCTGCAAAAGTGTACCTGGAAGAAGTGTTATGAAGATTGGTAAACCATTTCTAAACCAACCAGGATTGTTTTGATTCTGCTGTCACCTATAATAGTGTATATCCACTGGAGTTCCATTGATATCAGTGGAAGTATTTGGTTTTTTGCTAATATAGAGAGAGAATTGTCAGGTTCAAAAGTTTCTGTGGTTGCACTTCAGTGGAGGAGATCTTGCTTGCTGTAAGCTCAGGACCATAACACACATTTTTAGATAGCTGTTGGTTGAAAAGCAGAGTCTGGCATGATAATGCAAAGCCAAAAGTTCTGTAGCTGGTCAGGCTGTAGGATTCACACCTCTTCTGGAACATCTGCAATCAACTGTATGAGGTTCAACAAGGCCAAATGCTGGGTCCTGTACTTGGGTCACAACAACCCCATGTAACGCTACAGGCTTGGGGAAGGGGGGCTGGGAAGCTGCCTGGTGGAAAAGGACCTGGAGGTGTTGGTTGACAGCCAGCTGAACATGAGCCAGCAGTGTGCCCAGGTGGCCAAGAAGACCAATGACATCCTGGCTTGTATCAGAAACAGTGTGGCAAGCAGGACCAGGGAAGTCATCTTTCCCCTGTGCTGGTGGGGCTGCACTTTGAATACTGTGTCCAGTTTTGGGCCCCTCATTACAAGAAGGACAACAAAGCTGGTGAAGGGGCTGGAGAACAAGTGTGATGAGGAGCAGCTGGGGGAACTGGAGTTGTTTAGCCTGGAGAAGAGGAGGCTGAGGGGAGACCTTCTCACTATCTACAACTACCTGAAAGGAGGTAGTAGCGAGGCAGGTGTGTGTCTTTTCTCCCAGGTAACTAGTGATAGAACAAGAGGATAGAATCAAGTTGTGCCAAGGGAAGTACAGATTGGATGTCAGGAAAAATTTCTTCACTGAAAGGGTTCTCAGGCAATGGAACAGGCTGCCTAGGGAGGTGGTTGAGTCACCATCCCTGGAGGTGTTTAAAAGACGGGTAGATGGGGTGCTCAGAGATATGGTTTAGTAATGGACAGGTATGGTTGGACTTGATGATCTCAAAGGTCTTTTCCAACCAGGCGATTCTGTGATCTCCTAGAATTTGTCAGTGTGTTGCAGCTGGCTGGAAGTGGGTGCGTTCAACCAAGGCAGTAACTTTAATAGTATGTTTGAGAGATGAATGTAGTAGCTGACTTAACCAGATACTAGTATTTCTTGTTCTTGTAACCATGAGTATGGAAGATGAGATTATATTCTTTAGATTTATAGTGTACGTTGTATTTGGAAACGTTTTACTCTTCTTAGCCTATTTACTGGCCTGAGTTAAGGAAAGTGTGAGTCAAGTGCTCTAGTCATCCCAGCACTCCGTCCCTGATTCTGCCATTGGCATTCTGTGTGATCTTGAGTAAATAATCTTTCTTCTGTGATTCTATTTCCTTATGTGATATTGGAAGACAACTTCTGCTTGAAAAAGTGCTTTGATGGAATGCAGTGTAGAAAAAGTAGTCATGACTGTTAAACAAGGAAAAGAGAACAGTACTTCAGGTGGGACCTTACAAGAGTGGAGTAGAGGGGGAGAATCCCCTCCCTTGACCTGCTGGCCCCGCTTCTCTTGGTGCAGCCCAGGATACGGGTTGGCCTTCTGGGCTGCAAGCGCACATTGCCAGCTCATGTTGAGCTTCTCGTCCCGCACCACTCCCAAGTCCTTCTCTTCAGAGCTGGCCTCAAGCCACTCATCACCCAGCCTGTATTTGTGCTTAGGATTGCCCTGACCCAGGTGCAAGACCTTGCATTTGGCCTTGTTGAACTTCATGAGGTTAGCACAGGCCCACCTCTCAAGCCTGTCAAGGTCCCTCTGGATGGCATCCCGTCCCTCCAGCGTGTCAACCGCACCACTCAGCTTGGTGTCGTTGGCAAACTTGCTGAGGGTGCACTCAATCCCACTGTCCATGTCACTGACAAAGATGCTGAAGAGCACCAGTCCCAATACCGACCCCTGAGGGACACCACTTGTCACCGGTTTCCACTTGGACATTCTGCTGTTGACCACAAGTCTTTGAGTGCGACCATCCAGCCAGTTCCTTATCCACCAAGTGGTGCATCCATCAAATCCCCATGTTCCCAATTTAGAGACAAGGAAATCATGTGGGACAGTGTCAAACGCCTTGCACAAGTCCAGGTAGATGACATCAGTTGCTTTAGCCTTATCTACCAATGTAACCCCATCATAAAAGGCCACCAGATTGGTCAGGCATGATTTGCCCTTGGTGAAGCCATGCTGAATGATATTTAGCATTCTAAATATCTTATTTCATGTATGAAATAGAGGATTAAAGAAAAACACAGTGACTACTTTAGTCACTTCTATAAAACCTGATTTGTGCTTGCTGTACTGACTCTGTAGCAAAAGGGCTGACAAATTTTATTCCCAGACTTGGCACCAGTTGATGAAGCTGTATAATAAATATTGAAATTAAGAACAAATAATAAAACATATTCTGTTACATATTCTCAGCAACGTTTCACGCCTGGGAAGTCCTGTCCATGTGTATCTTGTTTAAAAATACTAATCCAGACTACTTTGTCTTAATTTTTTTTTCTTCCTTGTTTTTTTTAGAAGGCAATAGGCCTATGGATTTTATGAAATTGGCAGGATAATATATTCTATGTCAGTGTAGAGTAACATACAATAGAAAAAAAACCCCAAAGAAAACAAATTTGGTGCCAAGTGACTGGGTAAGAGCCTTATGAATCCCTTTGCTGTCCAGCTCAAAAGTCTGAGACTGAGTCATTGAGACAGAAGTTGGCATACAATCAGAATGTATGGGAAGAAAATAGCTATGCTGAAAAGAATGAGAATAAGTACCAGAAGTGTCAGTAATGACATGTTTCATGTCACCTAATTGTTCAAAAGCTTTTTAGCTTTATGTTTTTTGGACGTATTTGTGCTCTAGTATATAGCTTTAAGGATGCCCATCCCCCTGCCACCCTTCCAGCAGCCACTGTGTCCTGTCAGTCATCCTGAAATACACTGGAGAGCTTGTCAGGCAGTCCCTTGCAGATGCCTCAGAAGCCAAATAGTGAGTCAGAGCAGTTGCACTGAAGTTCCTAACACGAGGAAATTACATAGACAGTTGCTTTAGTGCTGAATATGGACCATATGTGTTCTAGGATAGGTGAGTGATGTGCTGTTGCCTTTCTAATGATCTAGCAGGAAATGGATTCTAAAGTTAACTGTTTCCTAATTTATGCAGAATATCTTTGGCTCTGCTTTCTGACACTAATTAGTTAATCTATGTCTGTGTACAGGGTACTTACAGATTGTTGAAAAGCTGCAGGTACTATGTTCACATTGTATTGCAGATGGATGCAGACTGACTTTTTCTGGTGTCTTGTATTCTTACACCAAAAGACTCGGCAGTTTCAGTTTGGACACGTCCGCTGAAAAGACAAAATTCTCTCTCATTATCTTAAACTTTGCAGGACTCGGTAGGAGTGTGCAGGTGGTTGCTTTTCTGGTTGTTCTGAGGTACAGCTGTATCTTGTGACACATGCTTAACATCCTAAGTGTTGTAAGAGCTGCTGGTCTACGGTGCTGAAATTGTCTGCTGTAAAGGTTAATATAAGCGAGTGTGAGGTTATAGCAGCTTTTTACCAAAATATCTTGCGGTCAAGATCCCTGCTGTAATTAGAGGGCATATCATACTGGAGTAGACATACGCATTTTAAAAACATAGAAGATGGACTGTGATTCTCACTTTTTCCTGAGGCAAGCACCAAAATTTGTTGTCCTATTTAAATATGATTAGCTGATGTGGTAAATTACAGTAAGAAGAGCCTAGTAAGTTAAAAATGTGTAGTCAGAGTATCAAAATAATTTAAGATTTTGTAGTTTTCACTGCATTGGCTTGCAAGCTTGTTTTCATATTTTGACTGCTTTAAGAAAGTTTCAGGAAACATTAGAATTTTACTTTAAAAAAAACCCAAAACAGCCTAGAATCAGCAAGTGAGCTCTGAAGTGGATTATTTATACCTTAGAATATAATTAAAAAGCAAGAAACAATAATTTTTATGATTGATTTTCAGTTAATGATAAATTATGGGCTTGACCCAAGGGTAAAAAGCTATTGTTGAGCTCAAAAGCTGGTTAAGCCAGGGCTCAAGCAAAGAATAAAAATGCTTACAGTAGACAAGATGCTAAGGTTAAAGAAGCAAACAAACAAAACTCCCAAACAACCCAAAAACTCAGAAAAGGGAAATTCACACCACATGAATTCATATTTTTCTGATCTGCAAAAATGAGATTGAATTTGTAACACTGCTCAGTAGTAGGATTCTGGAGCACAGTGATCTCTAGTAAGAGGAAGTGACTGTAATTACAACTACATTTTTATCTGCCAAATTTTAGGAAAGATCTGATGAATATAGATGATGTGTGGTATAGGACATTTTGCTGCAAGAATGGAGAGCAGCTCTTGCTGCAAGCAGCAAAGGCTTTATTTCTGAATTTTGAGTAAAGCAGTTGCTAACACTCTTCTATCAAAGAATTGAGGGGAAGCCACTGTGAAGTTAAAGCATGAGTGTATCTGCAGAAAAAATAACCTGAAAATCATCTGGTGGTTTCTTCAAATCTCAGCAGAAGTATGAAGTGCTATCTCCATCCAGTTCTTACCTGTCCCCTTCCAGTTGATGTATGTCTTGACCAGAAAAAAAATTCACAGCACAATTGATACCACCTGTTTGTAACTGTTGTGATGATTTAAAGAAGTACCTGTATACTGAGAGGCTTGTGAAAATGCCAAATATAAGGGTTGTGAACCAGCAATATCATAAAGATTTTAAAAAATGTGAATAAAAGGCAGGCTCATTGAAGTGTTGGCCAAAGATTTAGAGAACCTTTTAATTGCAGATGGTAAAAAAACCCCCCAAAATCTGTCTTTTCCAGACTGTGAAAAAATGTGTTTTAATGCGATCTCAGTGAAGCTGGAGGAGGGTGTCTTGTTGAATTAAAAGACTTCTTGATTCAGAGGTGGGCACAGCAGAAGCAGCTTTTCAGCAGTGTGGGTATTTCTCTGCTGTATGTTCATAGGCGGCACTAGCATGCTGACAGATAGGAGAAGACATGACACACTACGTGCCAACACTGCAGAGTCAACCAAAGGTGCGTGCACTACTTTCTTTTTATGGGAGAGGCAGTTTAAGAAGCTATTGAATAGCACTGTAGTTTGGAATTGAAGTGAACTGAGAAGACCAGGGATGTGAATTTGAGGCTTTCACAGCAAGTTATTGGTACTGTAGGAAAACTTACTTTAATGAGTCAAAAAGGATCTCCTGTTAATATTTACTATCTTTAATTCAAGAAATTGTGTGGAGCTCGGAATGTTGGTGGGAACCTGACTTCCAGGTCACTGTTAACTCCCTTGGTAGTATAGCAAATGTGGCTGGAAATAACTATATAGCTGTAGCTATAAGAACCCTTGAATTTTGATCTACTTTGCACATGCAGAACCTTTCTGAATCTTCATTGTTCAGTAAAATGATGCAGTTAATAGGTGCTGGCCCTTTGAGACTGCGTTTTGTACTAGACCTCTCACTCTTGAGGTTTGCAGACATTACTTACCTCATTATGTATTTAGTGTATTTCTGAAGAATTAGGAGGTTGAGAAATTGGTTTGACTTTTGGGTTTAGTTTCCATATATGAAGAACCAATGGGTATTAACAGTCAGAATCACTATAGATAAAATAAAAAGTAAAAACAAAAAACCCCAAACACCCTGCTGGTGTGAGTACAGAGTGGGCGTGTCTCTGAGCTGTCAGAATAATTTCTTGATGCAGAACTCAGCTCACCAAGGATGTTATGTGCACAATATACAGAAACCAGGAGGTGTTGCACTTTCATGATGACCTAAGTTGTAGTTGTATGAAGGCCTCTGGGTAATTGTGAATTTGTATCTTAGTGATTCCTCCACTAAACAGCAAATGGAAAGAGCCTGCCTTATTTCTGGCTTTGTTGCATATATAGTGTATTATCAAGAAGTGATAGCCTGACCATAACAAACATACTGGACTACATGGACTGTTGATGTGATTCAGTAGGACATTTATTATGTTGAATGTGCTTGTAGATATTTTTAGTTGACTTTTGATGTCTTCTGTTTCTTGTGGTTCTCTTTGGTATGGAATTCTGAAAATACAGTTAAGCAAAGCATCGAAACAGAATATTTTGCCTTCTGGGAGCATGACCTAACCACCAGCCTCTACAGCTGTGCCGTGTTTGCAGCCTGTTTTGTTTTGAGATTGGTGAATAAATAAGTATTTTATATTATGTAGAACAGAACCAGCAGAAGATACAGAGTCATCCGTCTCAAAGCACTTTGTAACACTTGCAGTGAGGCTTTGGGAGTAAGAGGTGTGGTCTGGGCACTTGCATAGCTGCCTGTGGGATTGTCTTACCTACTGCTTCACTGGACAGAAAGAGAACCACTGACACTGGCGATTTTGGGTGTCTCAAATTTTATTTCCCTGGGGTTTGTTACAAGTAACTGAAAATTGAATGTGTAAAATAAGGCCAAATAATTTGCATTGACATTTCTGGAGTTCTCTTTCTATTCTTAATTTCCATGGAAGGAAAAGTGTAATTCTGGTCAGTCTGATCTCAAGTTTTTGTTCTCTTTATCTTTTGACTTGGAATTAAAACTGACAAATAAGTTCTTTACACATGCTATCGCCTGACTGTATGCAGCTGAATCTGTGGAAATTTAGGACTGAGACCAGTATTATTTGTAATAAAAGAATAAACTTGGCCCTTGTATAACCTTTACTAAGAATGGCAAAAGCCTAAATTACCTTTAATCTTAATTCTTTAAATATCATTCATATTAAGGGCTGCATCAAGAGCAGTGTGGGCAGCAGGTCGAGGGAGGTGAATCGGCCCCTCTACTCTGCTCTATTGAGAACCTACCTCCAGTGGTGCTTCCAGTTTTGGGGCCCCCAACATCAGAAAGACATGGACCTGTTAGAACGAGGCCAGAGAAGGCCATGAGGATGATCCGAGGGCTGGAGCACCTCTCCTATGAGGACAGGCTGAGAGAGTTGGGGCTGTTCAGCCTGGAAAAGAGAAGGCTCTGGGGAGATCTTATAGTGGCCTTCCAGTACCTGAAGGGGGCCTAAAAGAAAGCTGGGGAGGGACTTTTCATAAGGGCATTTAGTGACAGAACAAGGGGAAATGGCTTTAAACTGAAAGAGGGTAGGTTTAGATTAGATATTAGGAAGAAATTCTTTCCTTTGAGGGTGGTCAGACACTGGCCCAGGTTGCCCAGAGAAGCTGTGGATGCTCCTCCCTGGAAGTGTTCAAGACCAGGCTGGATGAGGCTTTGAACAACCTGGTCTAGTGGAAGGTGTCCCTGCTGATGGCAGGGGGGTTGGAACTGGATGATCTTTAAGGTCCCTTCCAACTCAGACCATTCTATGGTTCTGTGATTCTATGATTATCTTTGCTTGCAAGTGAAATGTGAGTAACTATTCTGTGATAAAAATTCAGATCCATTTCTACACAACTTGCTATAGAAACTCTAAACCTACTGTGTTGTATTAAATCAATGCTAGGTTCACCAAAAGGTGACAATATATCTCTTTAGCCTGCACAGTTGCAGTACCTTATTACTTTATTATTCAGCAGCAATGGTTGTAATAAGTTCTGCTTATAAAGGATAGATATCCATTATTTGTGTTTGAAGTCTTTATTGGCTAAAATGGCTTTGCTGAGCTATATTTTATGGGAAGTTAAGATACTGGAAAATTTAAGATGTCTTTTATTTTGGGACAATAATCAGTTGCATTCCTACTAAAGCACAGTTATAATTCTTTGTTGGCACACACACATTTCACTGTAGCTAAAGGCCTGAACCATGACCCAGTGAACTCAGTGAAAACCCTTAAATTAACATTAGTGGACCTGGGATCGTGCTCCTAATGAATGATTTAGTCACTTTAAAGACCTTACTTAGCTTTACTTCCATCTTATTGACTTCAGTAATAAGCTTTCTTGACTTAATCTGTCTTGACACTTTATTTGTTAAATATTTGTTATTACAGGGTGTAAAATAACTAAATGTTTCACTTTCTCCTGCTGTTAATTGCCAGGACTTTTAAGGAAGTGCTGGTGTATATATTTTTGTTTTTAAAGTGTTTATTGTAACCACTGTGATTTGGCACATGTAATAAGATACAGGTATTGTGCACAGACCATTAAAGTTTTGTTTTGAGATAAATTCAATAATGTAATTTATATTTTTTGCTTTAAAGCTCCTTTTTATTGAGTACTAGAGAACTTAAGTTCACAGGTCTTCTAATGCAATTACCTTTGTGTATTTTTAAATATATGGTCAATTTAAAAATCTGGAGAAGACAAGGAATTATATGTACTTTAAATCTACAGTTTATGCAAGTATCTGCATATTTTTTTCATAATTTAGGAAAAAGGAATCAGAAAAATTCATTTTATCTCTCAAAAACCTAAGCCTGTTATAGTACCAGATCTGTACTCCCATAGGCAGTCTCTGGGCTCTGACAGAAGGCAATGAGACTTTCAGTCATGGCTAATAATTGCTTATTGCAGTTTTTTTTTTCTGTTTTATACCTAGGTGAAATGTCAACAAAAGTGCCAAGCATTAAACTGAAAATTGATCCTCGGGATCTGCAGATCCAGACATTTACAGTGGAGAAATTATTGGAACCATTGATAATTCAGGTATTTTAGTATTGCAGAAAATAAATTGGATAACCATAGAGGGAAGGGAAGCTATTGTGAAATACCCAC
>NW_010321371.1:17243-36726 GCF_000700745.2 Antrostomus carolinensis
CAGGGCGATCTGTCTTCTTCCAGATTTGGTCATTCGCTTCCATTTTTGCAAATGCCACACAGTATATCATAACAAATGTTGCATGTTCTGGCTAGTCTCTTGTGCAATATTATCAAGTGGATGTTTAAATGTAGAATACTCTGCAAATGGATTTCCAACACATGAAAAGTTTCATATTGTAAGTAGTGGACAGAATGGAAAAGATCAGCCTTGAAATCTGTAGGTGAGTTTATGTGAATTTTGAAAAGAATTGCATTCTGTTGCACTTCAGAAGACATGACCTAAGAGCAGTTGCATATTGTATAAACCTATTTTAGTACTTTTCCTTCCTACTGAAGAAAACGTGGACTGAGGGATTTACAAAAATGCTTTCAGGTTTGTTGATAAACAAAATGCTTTCAGTTTGTTTGTATTTTAGGAGGAGCAATTTTACTGCATATTCCAGTTCTATTTCAAGTATTGTCTGGTTAAATATATAGTGCTTAGTGTATTAAAGATTCTCTCATTATGTCTATATTTGGCATGGATTAGAAATGTCTTTTTTAATACAATGGAAAGGACCTACTTGAAGACCTGACCTCATTTTGCAAGTAATGTGTATAACTAAGAAAGTGTTAAAAGACCTCTGTAGCAGTATGTTACAGGGTAAAGAACAGAAAGGACATCTATTTTGAAACTGAAGCTATTTTGAATTCTCTATTCATTGTACTTAGAACAAAGATGTTGAGGTACCTGCATTTAATTAGACAATTACCCATAGCAAAAGGATGCCAGCTTATCACTGTCCTTCAGCGTTGCCAAGATGATGTAGATCAAACTACTTGTCACAGCTGTACGTTGCTTATTTAGTATTCTTTTCCTAGTACCTGAGGGTGTGTGTGCATGGCAGTCACTGCTCTGGCTGCAGTTTGTGTAGGTATGGAAAGTGTGACTTCTTTCAGAATTTTCTTTCACTTGCTAGTGTACAAAGAATACTTTGTTGTTTTTAAGGTTGTGAAGATGGTCAGGTATAATGGCTATGAAGTAGTTTCGGTGCTTGGTTGATCAAGATCTTTCCAAGCTCTCTGAATAATGCCTCTTACATGACAGTAACTTTTTGTTGAATAGGTTATGTTAGCTATCAGCAAACAAAACTGATACTGGGAGGATGACCATTGGTAAATAGAGCAGAGCCAGTTTGAATACTGTACTCTGGCAGTTGACAGGCTGAAAGAGTTGGGGCTGTTCAGCCTGGAAAAGAGAAGGCTCTGGGGAAATCTTATAGCGGCCTTCCAGTACCTGAAGGGGCTACAAGAAAGCTGGGGAGGGACTTTTCATAAGGGCAGTTAATGACTAAACAAGGGGAAATGGTTATAAACTGAAAGAGGGGAGGTTTAGATTAGATATTAGGAAGAAGTTCTTCACTGTGAGGGTGGTCAGACACTGGAACAGGTTGCCCAAGGAAGTTGTGGATGCCCAGTCCCTGGAAGTGTTTAAGGCCAGGTTGGACGAGGCTTTGGACAACCTGCTGTAGTGGGGGGTGTCCCTGCTGATGGCAGGGGGGTTGGAACTAGGTGATCTTTAAGGTCCCTTCCAACCCAAACCATTCTATGATTCTATGTTATTCTGTTTATATACATGTAAGAATTGGGGGTGTACAGCTTATTAAAAAAAGGTAAGGACATATCTACGAAGTTTTCTATTATTTCAATTTTTTCAATTTTAAGCTTTTCTATTTTAAAAAAAGATTAAAAGATGTTAAAGGAAAAAAAAAATTTCTCATACAACTCATGGGCTTCTTTTGACTGCATGCAGCCACTTAGGTACCTGGTAAATTTTGTTATTCCAGGAATGCATGTCTTTTCATACACGCTGCTCTGATGACATCTTTTCGTCTTTGTCCTGGGAGCCAGTTCTTTGTATGCTGTTTCCCTGGGCTTGCCAAAGGGTGGTGACCAGATACAAGGGAACAGTTAGATTATAATTAAAGAGGCAGTACATAATGATTGGAGGGAAGAAGAATGCAGAGATGAAAGGTGACGACAATAAAATGATGAGTATGTTTGGTGTGATGTTCTTATATTTATTTGAACTTTCATGTTGGAGAAGTCCTTTATTTCTTCCAGAAATTCTGTACATGCTCTAAAAGCTAGGAAAAGTGAAGAGATGCTGATCATGTTTTATAACAATTCTAGAAAAAGTTGCTTTTAAAAATCAGTTAATTAATTGAAATAAGTTTCTCTTTAAGACATAAAGCTGTATTTTTCCCTTTTGAAACTTGCATTTCCCTACCTCATCCAGTTTCTTTTATTAATTTTCCATTATCATAGAATGGTTTGGGTTGGAAGTGGCCTTAAAGATCATCTAGTTCCAACCCCCTTGCCATGGCAGGGACACCTTCCACTAGACCAGGTTGCTCAAAGCCTCATCCAGCCTGACCTTGAACACTTCCAGGGGGGAGCATCCACAGCTTGTCTGGGCAACCTCGGCCAGTGTCTCACCACTCTCACAGTAAAGAATCTCTTCCTAATATCTAATCTAAACCTCCCCTCTTCCAGTTTGAAGCCATTTCCCCTTGTTCTATCAGTACCTGCCTTTGTAAATGTCCCTCCCCATTATTATCTTCAAAATATCTTCTCTTATTTTTTTAATTAATCTTCTTTTCCTCCCTTATTCATTTGTCCCTTCTGGATCATTCTTTTCTTCAGAAAGTAACCTTTTCTTTTTATCATTACTCAATTTCCAGCTGTTATTAACTGAGCTGCCTCTCACTCATTTTGTCTACCTTTATTTATTTATTTATTTATTTATTTATTTTTGCCTGGGTGTAATTGACAGTGTATAAAACCTCAGTTAACAGTTCAGTGGTTTGTGGGAAGTCATCAAGCTGGAGCATTGTATGTGGATGGATTATAAAATTAGTTTCAGAGTAGTAGGAATAGATGCCTTGATAGACTGCATTTTAAAACCTTCTCTTGTACACCAGTTGGTCAGACTGTGTTCAGGCAGCTGCAGCGCTCTATTTTTAGAGGAGATGTTTTTAGAGGAGATCTAGAAGTGTAAATTTTAGCCTGAGTTTTACAAAATCAAAGAAATCTGAAAAAACGATATACAGTTCCAGAACAAAACAAAGAAACTGTGTAATTTTTTTTAAGCTCTTCTCAAGCATCTTAAAAAACTTGAGTCTGTTAAAAATGGAAATGCTTTGGTTCAAAGAGAGTAAGATTTTGACTGTCTCTTTCCTCTCTCAACCTTAATACTTTATGTCATAACAGAACTGTGGAAGGGAAACTTGCATTTTGAGTGGTAAGGAGACATAAAAAATGTTGAAAATGCAAACCCAAGAATTAAAACTAATAGTCAATGAAGGATGATTGAGATGCTGGAAAGGCAATAAATGCTATCTATGATTAGAAAGAAAATCAGACCAGTCCCAGATAAAAATGAATAGTGTTATGCTCTGGCCTGATTCACTTAGCAGCTGCTGCTTTGAACACAGTTTAACTTTATTTTGAGATTCATAGAACCATAGAATGGTCTGAGTTGGAAGGGACCTTAAAGATCATCTAGTTCCAACCCCCCTGCCATCAGTAGGGACATCTTCCACTAGAGCAGGTTGTCCAAAGCCTCATCCAGCCTGGCCTTGAACACTTCCAGGGAGGGGGCATCCACAACTTCCTTGGGCAACCTGTTCCAGTGTCTGACCACCCTCAAAGGAAAGAATTTCTTCCTAATATCCAATCTAAACCTACCCTCTTTCAGCTTAAAGCCATTTCCCCTTGTTCTGTCACTACCTGCCTTTGTCAAAAGTCCCTCCCCAGCTTCCTTGTAGGCCCCCTTCAGGTACTGGAAGGCCGCTATAAGGTCTCCCTGGAGCCTTCTCTTTTCCAGGCTGAACAGCCCCAACTCTCTCAGCCTGTCCTCATAGGAGAGGTGCTCCAGCCCTTGGATCATCCTCGTGGCCCTCCTCTGGACTTGTTCTAACTGGTCCATGTCTCTCTTGTGTTGGGGGCTCCAGAACTGGACACAGTACTCCAGGTGGGGCCTTATGAGAGCGGAGTAGAGGGGCAGAATCCTCCCCCTTGACTTGCTGGCTACCCAGATGCAGGACCTTGCATTTGGCTCTGTTGAACTTCATGAGGTTGGCACAGGCCCACCTCTCAAGCCTGTCAAGGTCCCTCTGGATGGCATCCTGTCCCTCCAGCGTGTCAACCACACCACTCAGCTTGGTGTCGTTGGCAAACTTGCCGCGGGCGCACTCAACCCCACTGTCCATGTCACTGACAAAGATGTTGAAGAGCACCAGTCCCAATACCGACCCCTGAGGGACACCACTCATCACTGGTCTCCACTCAGACATCGAGCTGTTGACCACAAGTCTTTGAGTGCGACCATCCAGCCAGTTCCTTAGCCACTGAGTGGATTCATGTTGTGATTTGTTTATTTAATAGTCTAGTAATGCTCTGGAAGGAAAGAGGCAGTGGAAGTGTTTGAGCTTCTCTGAAGTCTGTCCTAGCCAGTTATGCTGAGTGTTAGAGCAAACACTATGTTAGCAGCATTGATATGGGAGAAAATGAAGTCAAAACCAGACTATGTGAAAGTAACTTTGCAAATGACTTCACTAGATTTTCTCCCCTGCAATCTGCAATTTACTGTGGTGATTACTTTGAAACTATGAAAACAGTATGATACATTTAGTATAAAACCCTCTTCAACTTGGCAACTTCTCCATCCTTAGACTAGAACAATACCCCTAAATTACACTGTTTGGGGGATTGCAGGGGCAACAATCTTACTGCATTTCCCTCTTTGCATCCCCAGAAGTGGCCTGACCCAGGGTGGTAAGTTGAAATAAAGCTGTGCAGGGCTCTGAAGAGATAGAAACTCCTATGTTGGAAGTGGCATAGCTGCATTAGTGTAATTCTGTGTCCAGCCTTCTAAACTGTGCTCTCATGGGCAGGTACTACTAGCTGCACTCTGTTTTCTACGTATTGCAAAAAGTTTCTTTAATCCTGTACAATTGCCCCCTCACCAGAAGGGGTTCCCACTTTCCGTTACCTGCATTTTATTTTATTCCAGGTGCTTTGAGGACATCAGTTTTGAAAGGAAGGCTTTTAGGTGAAGTTCTCTATCAGTGCATCTGACACATTAAAAATGACAGTTGTCAAAATTTACATTATTCAGCTGTCAGCTGCCTTGATGTAAATTGGGTGCATGCTCAGACAAACAATCTTTCCTTAATTCTGAGCTCTTATCAGAGATGCACTCTGTCGTGGAACAATTAGTGTGAAGCAATCAGTAGATCATAAAGCATTTTCATTCACATAGCTGATGTCTAATATTTGTCATGCTTGTGCTAGATTTACTCACAAAATATAACAATTAATGTAATGGAAAATATCCTCTTGTTTTATCTTATCCTCAGAGACTGAAGTCTGTTTAATCTCTTTGCTATACTATGTAATGATTACAGTTATGGCTAGGTATAAATTTGCTTCTGTAGCAAACTATTATAAGACTTTTTTTCCTTTTGAATTTATGTACAAGTAAAGGTTTTGAAAGATATGACTTGATGAGATTCACATAGCTTCATTAATTCATGCAGAAAATGCTTCATAGCTGCCTTTGCAGTCATTGCAGGTCTTATAAGCTGTAAATCTGCCACTTATTTGGATATTGTATCTTAGGCTCTCTCTATATATTTATGTATACACACACACTTAATATATATGTTGTATGTGTGTATGTATACATAAGCAAATATTTGTAAGAACTTTTCCTTACCAAACCTCTTGCTTCCATCTCTTTATATTTTGTACATACGTATGAGCTAAGGAAGGTTTTGGTTGCAAGAAATAAGTAAGTTTTACAGAATACGTAGAAACATCCATGTATTTTAGTCCCTTGCATCACTGATGAAAAATAGGCGAGTTGAAAGGCATTTATTCTTACCCGTCATCAACACCAACAAAAGTTTGCTGACACAGAAAACATACCCTGTTGGCTTTAGTTCTTTGTATGGTGAGTTTACTTTATGCACACTGAAAGTGATTAACCAATATTTATTTGTACGGGCAATCCTTTGGATTTGAAACAGTGGGCAGCGGATTCTGCTGTTGTCATTAGATCACTGAGTTCATGTCTTGTTTTTTTGAACATCTAGGGATTGCAATTACACTGAACTAAATTTTAAACAAAAAAGAATGTTTTATGATTGATGCTTTGGAAGACTTTTATATTAATATCAAAGGTGAAACAAATCTTTTAATACTCAAGGGAACAAGAACTTGTTTCCTTAATTACTGCAGTATTAAAAGATTGTCTGTAAGGGCTGGCAGTAGGAACTGAATGTAGCATTGGAAGGACTGCTGCAGAGTTTCTTAGGAATTAAGTATTTGGGATAATCGTGACAAAAAATCCCACCCCTTCAGCCTAATAAATAATGGAAATAACAGGAAACAACAACAGCATGATTCAACTTTGCAACTATGATGGCATATGGGCTTGAAAATCTCACTTAAAAAAACCTTGTGTCTCTAGCACAACTCTTGCTCCTACCAGAGATGTGAAATAACCTCTTGACAATGGTTGCCATTGAATGCTGGGAGAACTACTGTATATGGCAATAAGAAGGTGTTAATAACTGGGAAATGCAGTTGGGCACGAGCAGGATTGATGGGGATATGTTTTTCTTTTTTCTTATAATGCTATCACTTTGACTGTGTATTCTGCCACTACAATACAAGCTGTGTTGACAATGGATCAAAGGGGCACACTATATTACCTACTCTGTAGTTCAGTTCTTGCTGTGTAGGATCTGCATAAAGTTTTTGCATTCCTCATTGGGATTCTCTTCTAGAGAATTCAGAGTAGTTTTCTTGTGTTCTTTAATCTCCGTGAGCCAAGAACTACCTAACAAATTTTGACTTGTATTCGAGATCAGAAGCTGCCTCTGATATTTCCTGTCAGTGATACTGAAGATGAAGGGTCTTACAGTCAAAGAGTTTTCACCTGCAGGAATGATTATTTTTCAATTTATTTTGTTTCATTTTCTCCTTCTCCAAAACATATGAATGAACAGTACATAGCATGGTATTTTGCATAAAAAGGAGACTACAGGAAAAATCTGAGAAATAGAATATATTATTTTCTGGGAATGGTGATTAAATAGTTAAGACACTTAAAATTACTTTATTTGATAGATTTTTGGGGCAGCTTCTAATTTTTTACAGTGTTTTATGCCTTTCTAGTTGGAAGTATCAGCCTATAATCTTTTTAACTCGCTCTTAAAAGTAGGATAATTGAAACTGCATTAAATGCTCTAGAACTAATGTTAGAGGGTTTGTAATAATAGAAGAAATTAAGATTCTTATTCCCAGTGCATTCTTTACCAGCTGACTGATTTATGTGCAATAAATAATTTCATTTACTTTCTTTGAGCCACAGTTGGAAAAATACCCAAGCCCTCTTTTAGCAACTGGAGCCAGAGTTATTTATGTTGCTGTCTCCCTTGTGGCGTGCCAAAGCAGTCAATGTCAAGTGGCTGGTCCTTTTTCCCCCAAAATTGCTCATGAATGATGTAGGGGTCGAGGCTTTTCTCTTTCAAAGATGTGTTTATAAAAATGCTTCTCAGAGGATGTTTGTCAGTTATTTTTGAAAGTACTGATTTGTGAAAAGCACTGAAGTGTGTAAATTCATGAACAAGATCTAAAGGTGAGCTAGGGCACTACTAGCACACTTCTCATTATGTACCTGTGAATGGAGCCCTTTTCCACAGACCAGCTCAAACCACAAGCTGTACTGCAGCCAGTAGCTGAGTGTGTGTCTGCTGGACTGAGAAATCCATGCATGGCTTTTGCTTTGCTTATACAATACTGTTGATGATTGAGTGCTGTGAAGCAGTTATATAAAATTGAGCTCCAAGAGCAGATCTGTACTAAATATTATACTATCCGTGTTCTGGCACAGAGAACAGAGTAGAAGAAGGATTAAAAAACATCAGTGAACTTAATGAAAATAAAGTATGTTTTAAAATATCTATATAACACTTTTAAAATCTTTTAGAAGTCTCTCCTTAGTGTTACAGCTCAAGCAGTGCCTTAGAGAATAGTCTGTTAGAAACATTCTGTTGGAGTGTGGAGGTTGTGCTCAGATAATGAGGAATGTGGAGTGGGATGCTATATAAAAATGAGTTCTTTATAGATATTGAAGTGCATAGTCAAAAAACGTAATTTGGACAAAGCTGCAGTAAACCTCCATTCTGGGTAAAATGATGTACAATTTTAATGCTGAGAACCCCCCAGAGAATCCAAACGTACTGACTTCTGACCACTGCGATCCTCCTTTGTAAGAAGGGAAAGCATTTTGAAATGTGTCTATACTCATTTTGGGTATCTGCTGCTGGTATAACTTGGGAGATTTAAGCCAGAAGTAGGGGAAGATTCAGCACTGATTATAATTCCTGCATTGGCTGAAGCCTCGTTAAACAGCATTAGTAATTTTTTTTAATCATGAGGAAATTTTAAAATCAGCTGTGTCAGGAGTTTGCATCAGGGTTAATTCTACAGTAAGATTTCTATTGACTTTTCTTTGATCATACAGAAAGAAGAATACAAAGATGAGGCATATTAAGTAAAATTACCTGTCAAATTTGAATCAACAGCTTTGCCCCCATGCTGAGTATGTGTGCTGAGCTTGCCTGTCTCTCTCTACAGCAGAGGGAATCTCATTGCTTATTCTCCACTATATAAATTTGATTTATTTTTTTTAATTTGAGAACAATATAAATTAATTTATTACAGAACTTACACCACTATCGTCTTTTTTTGTTTCTTTTAAATGTAGGTTACAACACTAGTGAACTGTCCACAGAATCCTTCTAGTAAGAAAAAGGGCCGTTCCAAAAGAGCTCATGTCTTGCTAGCTTCTGTGGAAGAAGCCACTTGCAATCTGTTGGACAAAGGCGAAAAAATTGCCAAGGAAGCAATTGTTTTTAAGGAGGAGCTTCACACAGCACTCGCTGATGTCCAGAAAGAGAGTAAGTATATGACGAATAATTTAGGCACCACAAGGAATTAGTTTAACCATGTAACACCGGTATCAAAATTAAACTAGGATATCCATGAGAAATATGTTTTGATGTGCAAATGTCTGAACTTTGAGTTGTTTAATTGTATGTTCTCAGATACCACTTATAAGGAGGTAAAGTGTGCAACTGGGCCCCATTGTGGAAAAACACTTATCAGTGGAAGTTTTGTTTTGTTGTTGTTTTTATTTTTTTTTTTCAATGAAGACAGGGTGCCCCTTGTTAATATTAGTGCCTGCTAAGCACAAGTTTGAGTTAATGTATGCTTTAATGCCGCTCTTGAAAAGAACCGTTTACCCGAAGCTAGGATTAAGGCGTTTTAATTACAAATTTAAAACCAGAAGTCTTCCCTCTTTTGTTTAGTAGTAAGGACTTAATTTGGAAAGGTGTAATAGTCCTGTTTGGAGGTATGTTTTGAGATTTCAGTAGGATGAAGATGGATTCTTTAACCTACTGTAAGAGTCATCCCCTCATGATAGAGCAGCTCATCTTGGGTGAGTTTTGCCATATTCCCCTTCTTCATAACCTATCTCCCCATTTGCAACCAGACTCCTAGAGTATGACTAGGTTTTATGATCTGCTGAGAATGCTGTATTAGCTATTTTCTTTCAGGCTTTTTGTTGCTTTGTTGATTTTTACTCTCCCCATGGATAATCAGGGCCTATTGGGTGAATACAAAGGCCAGACTGAAATGGTAATAAGCTGAATGACAGACATCCAAAAATGTGTTCCTGCAGAAATCAGCCTTGAAAATTGATTCAGGAGAAGGTTTCTAAGGGAAAAGTGGATGGAAGAGTAATGCTTTTAGTGCCTGGTCATTAGAGAGTTACTCCTTTCATCAGTGATCTGTGAATTTTGTATACAAATGGTTCCGAAGGGTCTTAATCCAATCAGATTAAGAGGGGCTGATGAAAGCCTTCCCAAACAAGTGGGAGCAGACAAGTGAAGAACAATGGTCTAGACCATAAAGTTATTGCTGGGCCTGGCATGTTATTGAATGAACTAGCAACTAGGCTTGATTTTATCAAGGGGCAAAGTGGGCTTCAGTTGCCTTTTCACTACTGAGCAGTGTGGTGTTATGTTCTTATGCCATGTGACAACCTGTGCCTGAAGGACTGCGTGTTAGCTATTCAAATCAGGTTTTTATATCACCCCGCTCTTACGAAAATTGCAAATTAATTAGGATTTTAATTTTTAAATTTTTATTTACTTTGTCTTCTTCCATGTGCAGCTGGGGCCATTTCTGAGTCTCCACTGTTGTTGAGGGTAGTGATTACTAGCTATTGGCTTCCTCTGGATCCAGAGATGGCTGCATTTTAGAGCTTGATGTATGCATATGGTGTCTGAGATACCTAAGGTCCTTTGTGATTAAAAGTGTTATGACCAGCAAATGCCATTGTTATCTGTCACACTGATCAGCTGATGCTTTAAAAAAAAAAAAATCATTCATTTTGGAGTCCTCTTAAAATGTTAGTCCATCCATTCCAGGCTGATAACACAAGACATAATCAATCACATAATCAATAAATAAAATATGTAGTTTTATATTGATTTTTATACATAGATAATATAAAAATATTTCACATTTTCAATTTATTTATTGATTCTCAGCCAAGACCAGATATAACTACAAAAATAAATAATACATAAAGTAGATTATATACAACTAATACATTCTAAAAGAAAGTTAAGTCTGTGTTATCACCGATCATTATGCAATGACAAATTGAGTGTTCACAGCTGATATTCCTCCAAGGATTTGCCAAACTGCACAAGTTAATTTTAAGAAGCTGGTGGACAATTGTAAAAAACAGAACAGCAGTTTGTTAATTTTGCTGATATTTTTTGTCATTTCAAGCTGTGTATTATTTTTAATTTGTGGTATCCCACATCATATGCAACTTTATTGCCTGTTATTCAAGTCACATTCTGCTACTGTTAAATGCCTCATTATTTACTTAAAGCTCTTTGAAAGGATGTGGGTCGTAAACTGTGCTTGCATGCAGTCACCTGCCATGCGTATCATAGCATATAGTATTTAATTTTCTGCGGGCATATTTTTCTGTGGTAACTGGCAGGTATTTTTATTAATATGCTTTTAAATAAATTATGAATTTTTGCATGTGGCTACAGCTTATTTTTACTCTATAGTGGAATTTCGAAATGATGCTCTAGATAATTTCACTCAGATGTGAACCAAACTATCAGTCCCAGAGTTGCACACCGACATCTTGAAAGAATAAATACTCTCACCTCTTCTCGCATTTTAGGTTGTGTCATTCACTGAGCTTGTTCCAGTTGAAGGCTATAACATGAGAATTAGATGCTTATTTCTTTTGAATGTCAATTGCCAGTGTGAAAATGCTACTTTGTAACTTTTGGAGCTCAGTAATAGAGGAGTGATAGACTTTTGTCAAGCTGCTGCTGGTAATCCTGTTCATAATGATGTGTTGAAGAATAAAGGGGGCAAATTAGTAGGATAAAAGTGGACAGTGGAGGTAAGATAAATAGAAGATTTGTCATATTTAATTAATCTGATGCATTAGTGACTCAACTAATGTCTTCAGAAATGGGGACATGAGTATAGCTTTGCTGATTACAGCTCAGTCTTGACAAACACTGACAGTAGATGAGATTTTAGTATCAAATTCAGTTGAGTTCCATTAGTGACATCTGAAAGAAGGTGTTGGTATAATGGATGGCAGGCACGTTCCCTGGATAAACCTGGTTTCTGCTTCCTTTGACATTTGCAAAGTTTTACTGAAGATTTATAGTCTTGGAGCTGGTCACTTTAATACAGAGATCTTCCACATTTTTCTTTGAGTTTCCTCTCAAGAAAGTACTTTTTAAGTCCTATCCCTATCTACATCTTGATTCACCTTCTGGAACTCAATGAGTCACCAGGTAGGCCTGTGGGTGGTGCATCACCTAGAAATCCATGAGCCTGGTGAAGAACTGACATGTTTGCTTGTTGATCTGATTTGATGAAGGTTTGTTAAAGGGTACTCATGTTCACATTTTTATTCTAAAATAGTGTAACAAATATAAGTATTTTGAAAAATTTTCACTACCAGATTTCATATATACAACATTTCAGTAAGTTGCCTTCTGACTCATAATGTGCTGTGGATTAAAATAACTGACCCTTGTACAAAAGCATAAGAATTTTTTGACTATGAATGCTTCTGACACTAAGCATCAGGCTATAATTAATATTCTGATATTTAATAAATTTTAAGACAAAACAGTGATGTAGTCTATGAGGGGAAATGTTCTATTAGGAATTTGCATTAAAGTTTAGCGTTATTATCGGGATAATGATTTTCTTGCATTTACTTCAAGGTGTGATTGCTTATAGTTTTCAAACAGTTATACAGGCATAGCTAAAATGTTTGGTATTTATTGCCATTGCTTACTGACTATATATGGTCAGAAACACTACAGTTGTTGTCTGCGTTGTTTCTATCTATTGCAATGTCAATGTTTCATGTGTTTAGCTGTTATCGTGCTCAAGTGTGTTCCTAGATAAGCCTTTCATCACACACAACGGTGAATTGAAAGCAAGTTACTCACTGGAGTTCCATTTTGAGCCTTCTGCTATTCATTAAAAGGAAACTGGAAAAAAGAATTTCGTATTTCGAATGTTCATATTGAACATCTTTTGACATTAAAAAGCGAGGCAAGACTGATGGCATGGAAGGGCCTACCATTCACTGGCAAGAAAGGGGGAGTGTACTGTAAGGATGTTTACTAAAGAATAGGAATAATGATCTCTTGTGTTATACTATGTTCTTATTTGTCCCTCCAAAAAATCTTAAAAATAAACTTAGCTTTCTCATCCTACATTAAGATGTACATGTGTATGCTCTGCATCTAAGGGACAGTCATCTTGGTAGACAGAATTTAGATATGAGTGGCTTAAAATAATCTGTGCTGTACACCCTTTTCATCAAACCAAGAACAGATCTCTTGTAGAAAAGCTTCTGACACCACCATCACTTGATCAGGTGTCCCTGAGTGGGAAAGGGGGAATGAAGAGATGGGTGTAAGGCATGAAGGGGGTGTGTGGTGGATCTGATTACACATTAGAAAGAACTGTGGGAGATGCGGAAGTGGAACTTCCTGGTATGCAGCAGTGAAATAATTGCAGTGCAACAGAATACAGTGATATCTGAGTGGGGTAAGAGACTTCGTGGCAGGAGAAAAATGTCCTGTTACAACTACAGAAAGCTATCGTGAGAATCTGAGTTATCATGGTGTTGAGTATTAGGAACATTCAGGAGGTATCAGTCTGCTGTGCCCTGACACTGATAGTGTCACTTCCAGCTGGATGGCTGAAGCAGAATCCTTTATTTGCTGTAGCAGCTGGAGATGGTATTTGTGGGAGCAGAACAGGTGATTATACCAGTGACTAGTATTGTTCAGTCTCTTGTATTTAGAAAGAGTAGGTTGTTTTTTGCTCTCATGTGACATTGACTCCCAACCTTCTCTGGTACTGATTCTGTTTATGTGTTCATGCCTGTGGAACTTGAGACTGCAAATACTAGTGTAAATCAGAGTTTATAAGTTTTCTATTATTGGTATAAACCATTATTATTTTTTTTTTCCCTCAAGTTTTAAACTAGGATGTTTGAAATTCTCTCTTTTTACTGACTCTGGTACGTCCCTCCCTCCCTCAGTCAATGGGCTCTCTTTGACAACTGTGTTTGTCTGGAACTATAAATCCCCCAGCCTCTAAGGGTGCAGTTCACAGGAGTGGGTGACAGGACTTTCTTGGCAACAATTCCTCCTTGTGGGAGGACACAAGAATGGCAGAAAATTCACTGCATTCCATGTGGCTTTCACACTGCTGCAGTTAAAAATAAAAAAAGGAGAGAAGAAAGCCAGATGGAAAAACAAATAGAAGAGACAGAAATGTGATGCTTAGATAGAATTTAGTAAGAGAAAGAAAATCTATTCAAAGAAATAAAAGAAGAAAGCATAATTCTGATGGTCTTGCCTAAAACAATAAAGAACATATAGCTGTTGTGGGAGTGTTATGTTGAACACTGTCTCTGAGTGGTGCTCAGTGACTGCAGTTAGTGGTGTTACTGCCAGTATCTGTATAGACAGGTTGCCTGCCATCAGCTTGCAGCCCAGCAGAAGCGGGTACCTTTTGTCAGTTATTTGCCAGCAGCAAATTTGACAACAGGCTTACAGCTGACTTGTTTTTAAAGGAATTTTCATGTAAGTTTTTGGATATTTTTGATGCTGGATAAAGTGCATGGATCCTCTAACTTTTTAAAAAATGACCTGTGGCTGAACTGTTTTTACCTTTCCGTATGCCTGAGCAAAGATTTTGGTAAGCACGCGCATAAGTAGCGATCATTTGACAGCAGCAGTAGCTGATCAGCTAGTGGCAGTAACACCATTTACTTTGGGAGTCATCTGTCTGTGTGTGCTGAATGAAGTCTTACAAGTATCAGCCTTCCAGTAATTACATAGTTATGATATATCCTGACTTTGATTCTTTGAATTGCTTCTCATTTGAATGTCTGAAATAATTGAAAAACTATGAATACTCCTATCTTTCTGCTTTCCTATTTGTGCATTTTAAGGAAGTTTTAACATTATGTTGTTGTTGGAGCTGTCATTTTCTGCTGTTTGTACTCATAGCTCCTATCTGCCTAGGCTGCATCCCATAGCCCTATTTTAGGGTCAGGATTTTAAACTTGTTTATCTGGCCATCCCATCTTACGTCCCACTAATTTCTAAGGGGCTGGTCATATTCAAACCCTTCTGGCTTGTCTTTACTCACTCAATCCCTCAGCTCAGGTGGGGTCAGCAGTCTGCCCAGGACCATGTCCAGTCAGCTTTTGAATAGCTCCAAGGATGGAGACTCCACAACCTTCCTGGCCAGCCTGTGCCACTGCTAAGTCACTCTCATAGTGAATTTTTTTTTTCCTGATGTTTAAACAGAACCTCTGGTGTGTCAGTTTGTGCCCATTGCCTCTTGCCTTCACTGCCTTATCACGGTCTGGCTCCATTTTCTTTGCACCCTCCCTTCAGGTATTTATGTATACTGATAAGATCCCTCTGATCTTTCTCTTCTCTAGCCTGAACAGTCCCAGCTCTCTTGACCTTTCCTCATATGAGAGGTGCTCTAATCTCTTGATCATCTTTGTGGCTCAAGTACCCAGGAGATATCACTGTTGAAATGGTACTATTTTCAGATTTTGAGGTTTTGAAGTGTCTCAGGTGCTTGAAGGACACCCAAATTCATAAGACCATTCTCTTCTGGAAGGCATAATAGCAGAAACCTGGGCAAATAATCACCCATGGGGCCTGTGAACATGCAGTTCAACCTTGTGTTTATGGGCAGGGGAAAACATTACATGAGAGGTTTCTGAGGAGCTGCTGTGCTGTCGGAAGCATGGTAATAGCAGTCTCCTGTCCTCAGCTAAGCTGTATCTCACTTACCTCCTGATCCATTCAGTTTCTAACTGATAGACTCACCATTCACTGCTGTCTGGGCTTCTCATAGCCGAGTACTTTCACTCCTTCCTAACCAACCAGTTCCTTTTGAATCTGTAGCTCTGCTTTTCTGGTCAGTTTTGTTTGGGCCACTTTTACTGTGCACAAAGAGACTCTATTGACAGGATGTACAGAACTTAAAAAGTAAAAAGTAGTTGGGTATTGGTTAATGCATACAGTAGATAGCTAAGACTAATGAGTGCTTGAGCATAGTGTTAATGTGTTTATTATACACGTTATACTGGCCGGGCAGTTGTTAGTCATGTGGGAAAATGTCGTCCTCTGTTGCTCCTTTGGAACTGTGGCTCAGTTTTGAAGAGTTGTTATCTTGCACGTCCCTGGATCTTTTTGCCTTAGGTTTATAATTTTTCATGTCAGTATTTTTTCCTCTTAGATCTTTTGACTGCTAATTACTTTTTGACTGCTAATTACTTTTACTCTCTACAGCTCTGCTTCTGTGTTTTTACTTACCTTGTGTGATGTTAGCTAACAGACTTTTTTGTACCTTACAAAAAATTTACTCAACTAAGGTCACACAGTTTTACTACACCAGACTAGGCCTTGGATTACAGAGAGTTGTAACACAGGACTGAGGGCTTCCACATAGACTTCCTCTGGTTGGTTCATTCTCTCACTCTTCCTCCCCTGTCCCCAAGTTTTCCTCTCAAAGTAACCGGTTCTATTTTCTTTTCTTATTGCCTTCCCTTCATTAACTGTCCTCTCAGTTTCTCTAGACTTAACTAGTTTTCAACAGAAGTTCTTCTGAACTGCAGCAGTTTTTGTGTCTAAGAAGCTTTAAGTCCACCAGAGGTCACCAAGTTGACTTGCTACTTAGCTTTTTATCCTGCAAAGTATGTGAGGTTAACAAACCACACTTATCTTTGGCTATCAAACCCATTTGCAAATCTGGCTTAAAATGCTGAGTTAAAATAAGTTAATAGCTGCTTTGCCTTTGCTTGAATGGTACAAGACACTGCAAAAATACTAGTGAATCTAGTCTGTTTGCTTACCTTGTAAGTAAATGCTATTAGATATCAGATAGTAGAATACTGCAAGCTGTTTTCTTCCTCTCCTTATAAGCTCTTAAAATGTTCTCTATGTCTAAAAAAACCTCCCCAAACCACAAAAAAACCCCAAACAAAACAAACCAAGGAGTCAGTCCATAAATAATGGAACAAGGAGAGCCTATCTTCCTTTAAAAGTGCATCTCAACACTTCTGTAGGTCTTTTTGAGCTTAGTAGTAGGTAAGCTTTTACTGCCAGCCCTATCTTGCCATCAGTGAGGGCTTTTACTTGGTCTCTTTCCTGATCTCCTATTTTCATGGAAAAGTATCATAGAATGGTCTGAATTGGAAGGGACCTTAAAGATCATCTAGTTCCAACCTCCCTGACATGAGCCGGGACACCCCCCACTAGACCAGGTTGCTCAAAGCCTTGTCCAACCTGGCCTTACATACACAGGAAGGGGGCATCCACAACCTCCTTGAGCAACCTGTTCAAGTGTCTCACCACCCTCACAGGAAAGAATTTCTTCCTAATATCTAATCTAAACCTACCCTCTTTCAGTTTAAAGCCATTTCCCCTTGTTTAGTCATTAACTGCCCTTATGAAAAGTCCCTCCCCAGCTTTCTTGTAGCCCCTTCAGGTACTGGAAGGCCGCTATAAGATCTCCCCGGAGCCTTCTCTTCTCCAGGCTGAACAGCCCCAACTCTCTCAGCCTGTCCTCATAGGAGAGGTGCTCCAGCCCTTGGATCACCCTAAAAGTAGTTAGCTAAATTTGAATATCTTCCTCTGTGTAAAAATTTTATTGAAGTTGGTTAGAAAGTTTGAAAGCTACCAGGTGACCAGTCAAGCAGTGATGGTAATTTTATTATCTTGGGAAACAGTGTCTCCCTGATGCTTTGGTCAGTATTTGTTACAATGAATCCTGAGGGACCAAGATGGACAGCTCTGCATTCATACATCTTAATTGCAGAAAAAATTTCTATTGTTTCATGCTTTCTTTTCTTATCAAGACATTGCATGTGTCAGCTTCATGTTTTTGTGCAAATGTTTTTAAGAATCTGACAGTTATAATGGTCTGAATTAATACTACAGTGTACACATTCCAAATGCATTAAAAACATGTGATGTTAACTTCTGCTTTTACAGCCTGACAGATAACATGTCAGATTTAAGATTTTCAAAACCAGTAATTGGCAGGACAAACAGATGGTAGTTAAATACTATAAAAATAGAATGGAGAAAGTTTTTGTTATTCATTAACATTTTGCCTTCTCAGAAATTTGGAGTTTTCTTTCTATTTGAAGTTATAAGAGAAGTGAAAGGGCAAGGATTTTAGTTTGGTGATAGTGTGTATGCACTGAATTTCTCATGTCTGTATTAAGGCACAATGAATTTCCAGAGTCACTGTCTTAAATTCCTACTAAAACTTCCTAAATTCCTATTAATTTATTAACATTTGTAGTAGTCATCTTCAAAAATACATCTAAATATATGTACGCATGTAAGCAGGAATTATTCTCTCTGTTTGCTTCCACTTCCTTCTCCAGATTACTGGGCTCAAATCAGTGTTTTGAAACTTCCAGTACTCATCTGGAGAGACGTTTCTGTCCATTGCAGCTGGAGGAAAAAAAAACCCAAACCAAACACCTTAAAAATCAGTTGTTCTGCTTAATATTTGATTTTTATTTTCTGTAGTTTTGTTGTCATGTGCTCAACTATGGTGCATTGTCTCACCAACTACAAGAAAAAAGTTCTAATTTGCTGTCCTGAGCACAAGAAGTTGATATTTTTCACTTTCACTCTTTTGTGATGTAGCAGGTGCTAGAACCAGATCTCAAATTAGTGTGATTTTTACTTATTTATGAAGTTTGCTAAACGTGTACTTAAGATAAGTGATTTGCACAAAGACTTTAACAAATCCAAGAGAAAACCAGAGAGCACTGTTAAAGGTGGGTGTTCCTGGATAACTGATGAGTTTCAGCATGTTGGAAGTATTGAGTGTCCTGAGAATCGGGCTGGTACCATCTCAGGTGCTGGTATGGGGACTATGTAGTAGTTGGTAGGGTAGGTTTATTTCTGTAGTCTTTGCTCAATATTTTTCTCAAATGCAGTTTCTAGAAAGAACAGTAAAACTTGTTTTTTCTCTGAATCTTGAGAAATGAAGTTACATATAGAACAGTCTGGCAAACTCTGGTGCACTTGAGTAGTTGTAATTTAGTTCCGATTGGGAGCACAGAAAAGTCTGTATCTATGTAATTACAGGAAATCCCATATGTTTTCTTCCTCTCCTTATATGTATTTCTATGAATATACATTAATTACTGATTGTATGTATTTTGTACAAACCTTGTTGCCTAGTTTTTTATTTGAGGACTGTGGTGGGTTGACCCTGGCTGCATGCCAGATGCCCACCAAAACCCACTCTATCACTCCCCCTCCTCAACTGGGCAGGGGGGGAGAAAAATATAACGAAAAGCTCATGGGTGGAGATAAGGACAGAGAGAGATCACTTACCAGTTACTGGCACGGGCAAAACAGACTCAACTTGGGGGAAAAAACAAATTTTAATTTATTACCAATCAGACAGGAGGATAATGAGAAATAAAACCAAATCTTAAAACACCTCCCCCACCCCTGCCTTCTTCCCGGGCTTAATTTCTCTCCTGATTTCCACCTCCTCCCCCCAGCAGCACAGGGGGACAGGGAATGGGGGTTAGGGTCAGTTCATCACACATTGTTGCTGCCGCTCCTTCCTCCTCAGGGGGAGGACTCCTTCCCCCGCACCAGCGTGGGGTCCCTCTCACAGGAGACAGTCCTCCACAAACTTCTCCAGCGTGAGTCCTTCCCATGACCAACGGTTCTCCATGAGTTGCTCCAGCCTGGGTCCTTTCCATGGGATGC
>NW_010321372.1:0-202 GCF_000700745.2 Antrostomus carolinensis
TAAGCATCTTCTTTTTATTGCTGGGTCTTCTTTAAGAGAAGAAAAATATTTAGTTGTACTAATATTTAGTTATACTAATATTATCCCGGGAATAACCTCTGCAATAGACACTGCAGCTACTGAAATTTCTGTGACCAACACTGCAGTTACTGAAAGCCCTGCAACAGACACTGTGGCTACTGAAAACCCTGCCACAGACACT
>NW_010321372.1:522-1137 GCF_000700745.2 Antrostomus carolinensis
AGGACATGAGGAAGAGGCAGAACCAGTAATAATGTGCTGATCTTTATGCCTGAGCGAGATACATGAAAAGATTTCAGCTGTCATCCAGGTGAGTAAATTATTACTTGGCTGCTCTGATGCTGGGATAACAGAGCCAGTAACTTGGGAATGGAAGGCAGGGAAGCCAAGCAGCTGAGATCCCTTGCTGGAGAAGGTGGCATGGATAAAGCAATTGGAAAAAAAGACACAATGCTTCAGCCTCTGGAGACATCTTCTGTCAGGCGTGAGGGAAATGCATCCCATCAAGGATGATGTTGTATTGGAACCATGGGTAGGCAAATGGACCACCATGGGGAAAGGTATCCAGCTCTTGAGGGAACTGGCTGTGTGGGGACTGGTTTATGATGACCCCAAGACAATGCAGTTACCCACAGACCCAGATGAAGTCCAATGCACACTGCCCACATGGTGGAAACTCATACAGGGCACATCCACATCATGTGCCAAGTTTCTGGCAATACTGGAATGGAAAGGTGAAGAGGCATCAAGAGGAGATGAATAGGCTAACTGACTCCAGCAGCGTGAAGAAAACATCTCTCCCTCCTTTCTCTTGGCTGTGGAGAAACTGTCCAGAAA
>NW_010321373.1:0-11559 GCF_000700745.2 Antrostomus carolinensis
GGGGGGGGGTAAGAAAAAAGAGGGACAAAAAAGAACAAAGGAAGGGAAAAAAGCCTCCATCAGGGTAATTGGACACAGCCAAACATACAATAGGGCAGAGAACACTGGATTTTACCATCATAAATCACCTTTCAATCCAAGGTCTTAAAGTGCTTTGCAAACATTAAATCACAAATCCCTTCTGAGTTAGACGAGTATTATCCCCTTTTCACACAGAGTCCCAGTCACAGGTATGACAGCAGCTTTCACCACCCTGCAGCCACAGTGGAGCTGGAGGAGTCTGAATCCAGGAGCTCCCATCTCCATCAGTCCACATAGCTTCTTCTTCTCCCATGACCAAGAGGAGAGGAGCACAGGAGCTTCCAACAGCAAAAAGCTCATTACAGCTCAATGAGTTTGAGCTTGGCTGCCCAAGGGACAGGACAACGTGCTACAAGTCTCCTATGAGCACCTTCCCCACTTCCCTGCCTCCCATTCCCCCGTCATTTCCATCACGGAGCTAATGACTGACCTCTAGAACTGCCTGACGTTGGCTTTGATCAACTGAACCAAAACAACAGGTCTTCTGCTTGAGCAGAAATTGGATTTCCAGCTCAGCTCTTTATTGCTTATAGCCAGTTTGCTGCCAGGTTTGATGGGAGGTTGCTGGAAAAGCAGATCCTTCCTGTGTTCTTTAAAGAGAGGGACACAGCTCCCGTTCTCCATCCCGTCACCTGCTCTTCAGACCACTGATGGTCCAGCAGAAGCACTCCTCTGCTGCATTTAAACACCCATCTGGAGGTAAGCAGCTTCATGGCAGGCCTCTAAAACCACAAGCAAATGTATTCTTAGCAAGCCACTGCTAACCAAACCAACCTCAACAGATTCACCAGGGCTTCATGCTCCTGTTCAAGAGGTGAGACAAAATGACCAAGTCCTTCCTAGGCCCAGGGTGTGTCCAAACCCACCTCCATAACCCAGGCAGTGCCACACGACAGTGCCACAACACCTCAGGATGCAGGAGATGGAAGCTCTGTCTAGGTGAAGTCTGTGCCTTCCCTCCTCTCCTTGTCATCTCCAGGCTTCCAGGGAGCTCAGATTTCCAAACCCAAGTCCACTGAACAGGTTTTTATCAACCTCCTTGACCAAGAAGAGGAATTGTAGGGGGGAAATATAAGACCTTTGTGGTGGCTGATGGGACTCAGGAGCCCCGAGAGCCTCAGCACCCAACACACATCTTCGTTTGGGTCTTGTGGGGTCCAAAAAGCCCAACAGGAAGGTGGCAAACGGGCACAGCTGAGACCAAACTTGCTCTCCAGATTCCTCTGGACTAATAAATCCTTCATAAATTGAAATGATCTCTCTGTAGTTTTAATCAAACATGTTTCTGTTGCGTTTTGGATGGTTGCAACAGAGTGGGTGCCCAAGTGCTTAGCTGGGCTGTTTTAGGAAGAAAGCAATGGCCCATGGGGGCTCTCAGAGGAGGGACCTCAGGAGCCTGTGCCTGAGGAGCAGGAAGAGCATCAGGCAGGATGTACCATGAGGATGAAGAAGAAGAAATTACTTCTTCCCCAACAGGGAGAAATAACCTCTCCCCCAGCCTGTGAGAGCAAAGGATGGAGGAGCAGAAAGAGCAAACTGCTTTATTTTGGGGCAGAATCATACCCGAGATGCTTTCTGCTAGTGATCCAATTAACGGTAGCTTAATTAGACTGGAAGACAAGAGGAGCAGCCAGGGCTGTGGTCAGAGGACCTCCTGCCACCACCACCTTTCCCACTCCAGATTTTTTCCCCTTTCACACCAGTGCCAATTAGCCCAGCTCTGGCCACCCAAGAGAAGACACAAGTCCCTCTGGTACCTCAGAAACAGCTCGCAAAGCACCACATTCCCCTGAAGATTTTGCACCTGCTGCAAGATGAAGATAAATTCAAAGCCACCGGTGTAAACACTTTGCAAACAGCCCCTCCAAACGCACCGTGTCTCCTTTGAAACATCATCTCCTCGTGCAGTTAATTACTCGCTGCTTTGTACCCTTTTCCTTGCTCACTTGAAGGACAAGGGGGGGGGGTGGAAACCCCAACAAAACTCTGAGCTCATTTCTTTTTAATATTTGGCAGGGCTGCCTAAATTTAAGAAAAAAAAAAAATAAAAATAAAGAGGTATGTTTATATTTTAAACATATATATGTTAAAATAAAAATAAAGAGGTATGTTCAGAACACACATGGATTTACGACCAACACAAATATCCCGCGCTCTTGCTAATATGATGTTTCTAAATCAGGCTCATAAATACATGCTTGGGAGATTAGTCTATTAAAAAAAAAAAAATAAACTTTAATTACCCCAAAATTATCAGCACACAGCCCATGGTGTTAGCCATATGTGGGCGTTAAACGGCAAGTGCTTTGCAATCTTCCCCGCCCCCCCAGAGATAATAGCATCATACAGAATATTTTGCGGCTACTCAGATATTAAAATGTATTTCTACCACCCGAGGAAGATGGGGAAAGGGAAATCGAGTGGGAGAAAAGAGAGTGCCTGAAGTAACGTGTGGCACAGCCACCCGTGCCATGCCATGCCGTGCCATGCCACCTGCAGAATGCCCAGCGTGGGGTGAGCATCTCCTCTGACACCCCGGGAGCAGCAAGTCCACCGCAGCCCATCTCACATCCCCGGCATCCCCACGCTGCTCCCGACACACGTGGCTGCTGCTGGCATGTCAGAGGAGTCAGATGCTCCTAATGATCCTTCTTTATGTGCCAGCAGAGGCTCATTAACATGGTACAACAGCGTTTCCAGGACACCCTCACACACAGAAACATCTCAAGGTGTTTTACAAGCAGGAGATCATGTCGAATCAAATCAAACGCCAATTAAGATGAGCAGCGGTGTTGGCAGGTGGCTTTTGCCACGGAGCATCACCATCTCCCTTCCCTGCCCCACACCAGGGCCTCCCCACCTCTTCCACGTCATGATGGTCCCTTTTGCTCCAGCATACCGGACACACCACATGGGACTGGACATCTTCCTTCCAGCCAGACACACCTCCCACACCATGGTCCCCACCAAACCTTTATGGACCAGTCTGTCCCGGAGTTGCTTCCCCCAGATAGGGATGGACACTGATGCAATGAAACCCCGCCAGGCAGCATCTGAACCCACCCATCTCACCAGTGGGGTGAGAACACGAGCAGGCATTTCATCTCATACCTTCTCCCCAATGCCTGGCCTCAGCTTCTCCTCCGGCTGCCACCTTCTCCATCGCTGCCTTGGATAAATCCCAAGTGAAGGTGCTCACATCTACAGCCTGGATGTGGGTCAGGGCTTGGGCGTGGGGCTGTCTCCAGCCTCATCCACAGAGCGATCAGGATGGGGATCAGTCCCAAAGTGGTGGCTTTGTCCCCCTCATGCCAGGGGAGACCCCTGGAGAGAACCCTCTCACCTCCAAGGTGGCAGAGAGGGTGCACACAAGAAGGGACGGGGGGGAAGCGAGGAGGAAAGCGGCTGCGTTGTGCAGCAGAAGGGTGAGATCAGACACTTCTGGATTTATAGAGGATTTGATCTTGCTAAGCGCATGCCGAATCAGATTAATACTATTAACATTTATGAATTACCCACTAGCAATTAGCTGAGGTGTCCTCCAGCACAGCATGGAGCACTGCTTTCTGCAGCCCTGGGACCTGCAGAGGAGGAGGATGCCCAGGGGTGGCAAGGCCACCGCGGGGACATTGAGTCAGGCTGCCAGACCCCGTGGCCACATCAAGGACTCGGCGGCCAAAAAAGCTCTGGTGCACACCACAGCCGGCACAGCTCGCCCCAGTGAGATCTCACGCTCCTCCAGCAGCCTGAGCCTCGGCTCTTTACATGCTCCTGGAGTTTTAATGCCTCGTGTACTGAATAAATGTATTTACGTCCTATTTATACAGTTGCCAGTGGTGCTCCCGCTTTGCTCTAAAAGGCCACGCCTGGAGCTCGCAGGGAGAGGACGGCGGCAGATTTCAGTCGTGAGGAGGAGGAAGGGGGGGAAGCAGAGAGAAAGGAAAAGCCCTGAAGGCTGGGCAAGAAACAGGCAGCAGAATGGAGGGGGGGAAAAGAAAAGACCAAGGTGGCACAGGTGGACATGCTGCTCTGCTGACCCACCAACTCCATCATCACCACCAGGGTCACCACCGCGAGCCCTGTCACCACCAGTTCCAACCCACCACCAGCTCTGTCATCACCAGGGTCACCATGAGCCCTGTCACCATCACCAGCTTCGTCACCAGCAGCTCCATCACCAGCACCAGCTCCATCACTACCACCAGCACCAGCTCCATCACCACCACCAGCACCAGCTCCATCACCACCACCACCACCAGCTCCATCACCACAGGCAGGTTCTCTCCCTCACACATCTCACATCACCACCACCACCACCAGCTCCATCACCACAGGCAGGTTCTCTCACTCACACATCTCAGATCTCCCCCAGCACAGCAAAGGGGGGAAGAATTTGTACAAACCCAATTTTGCTCTCCTGGCTCTGTTACATTTTTTTTTTGCATTTCTCTGGGCATGGACAATTAAAATCAATAAAGTCAGTTTTGCTTTCATGTTCTCAGTGCTGAATCAGTTGAGATAAAATCACATTAAAGAAACAGTTACATATTTAAAGGCAGAGATTGTCTGCACTGGAATTTTCTTTCATGTAAATCAATGGAAACACTTCTCCTGGAATTAAGACCTGATTTTTTTTTTTTCCATTTTAAGCTCCAAATGAGTCCCAATTTTACCATATACAAACACAAAGGCAAATCTGAGTGGAAGGCTTCATTTTAAGGAGGAGGGAAAGCAATTTTCAATAGAGTGTAACGAAAACATTATTCCTACAGGAAAAAAGAGAGGGAAAGAAAGTAATCATTATCTATAAAATAGCTTGTGTTGAGTCACAGCCCGGGGAGGATTGTGCTCGGTGAGTGAAGGGCTGGTCAGACGGCTGAATTGATTTTGGAGATGGGGAGGGAGAGGTGATGGAGGCCAGGCTGCTGGGGAGGGCTGAGGACCTGGCAGGAGATGCCCCAGCAGCTGGCAAGCTGCTCATCACTGCTGGACCTCCGCTGTGCTGCCCACCCAGGTCTTGCCTGTTCTCCCATCTCCATCCCTCAGGCAGAGCCAGGCTGGTGCTGGGGATCTGGGAATTGGACTGGGATCCTCAAAGCCAGATGTGCAAAAATTAAATAAATAAAATAATAATAATAATTAAAAAAAAAAAACCCTAAACTATCTTTCCCTTCCCTCCATTACTTTTGGAATAGATGCAAATCTATTACAATCTATCCCACCATCAAGGTGACACTAAACATTTCTGCTCTGCAACAGCTCCCCAGGGATTGGGCACATCCTCTCCGTGCCTCAGTTTCCCCTGCAGCCAAACACCACGCAAGGACAAGCTTCACCAACTCAGCGTGACATCCACCACCCTCTGCCTCCTCCCACTCTTCCCCCTGCTCCCCTCGGGAGACAAATCCATCGCGTTCAAGCGGCGGTGCCGAAACACATCTTCATTTTCCAGCCGGCACTAACCCTCCTCAGCCTCCTCCCGCCCGTATCCAGCGCCGCGTTTATGTTCCGCTTCCTGGGAAACAAGAGACTCGTTACCATGCGGAGGGCGACAGCAGAGCGATTAGTGAAATTTGTTACCCACATGCTCTGAACAAAATTAAATTAAAAGTGCTGCTTTGCTGTCAAGATAAGGGCCAAGCCGGAGAGATAATTCTTCACTCTCAAACACTCAATTACTCGCTGAGGCTGTATCAGATACAATTTGAAAAAAAAAAAAAATAATAAATAAATAACTAGAAAGACCCACAGTGCCTCCAGGAACAGATGTAACAGCCCTTATCTCTAGCGCAGTCCTGGGAAGTTAAAGATCCTGCGGCTGCCATGGCACCTGGACCACTGTCATTGCAGACCCCTCTGCTCCCCACCTCACGCTCTGCCAACAGCTTCCCGCAGCAGCCCCTCTCCCCAAAACCTCAGCACCCCACACACATGCCCAGGCACCCCCATACCTACAGCCACCGGGGATCTACAGGACCAAAGATGCTGCTGGAGCAAACCCAGCCCAGCTTCCCCACACAGCCCGTGTCTAACGGGGATGGAGCGGGGGGCTCTGGGTGGGTTTCAGCTGCTGGTGCAGTGCCTGCTGGCTCTGTGAGCAAAAGAAGCCGTCATGTACAAGCACCATGATTGTTTGCTCGCTGGAAAAGCAGCATCCACGATGGAGCTTCTGAGAGCTGAGGAGGGTTGGCAATCAGCAGCGTCCCTCATCGGCAGCACCGGCATGACAGGGGCTGTGCTGCTGGGGTGCAGCCCCTTGCTCCAGGAGGTAAAGATGAGACTGTATCACCATAGAATGTCTTGTGTTGGAAAGGACCTCAAAGATCATCTAGTTCCAACCCCCCTGCTGTGGACAGGGTTGCCAGAGTGGGTGTTTCATTCCCAGAGATTTGGGGAATGTGTGGAACCCCGGTTGTCTCCTCTATGTTGCTCTTTCCTGCCCTCACAGAGAGCAGCACAGCTCCACGTGCTTCAGACCAACCGGGTGTGCACCAGACACCAGCACTGACCCGTCCGTCTGTCCCTGCAGCTCCATGTCCCATTCCCAGGAAGCCTGTCTGGCTGTGCCAGGGGCTGCCAGCACCATGAGGGGACAGGCAGCAGATGAGCCAGCACGGGGCTGCACAGAAGCAGCAGCCTCTGGAGCACAGACAGACAGCACAAGGCATGGACAGACCCACATCCTGGTTTCACTAGGATAATTTTCTTAGTAGCTAGAAAACACTGTGTTGTGGTTTCAGTGTGGGATTTGTTACGAGAAGAATGATGATCAGGTACAAGGACACTGTATTTGGGTGGTTTGCAAGTGCAAAGGACTGGGAGGGGGAAGCGCAGTAATTAGCAAAACCCCAAATTGGCATTTGGATATGCTAATGAGATATTCCATATCATATCATGTCATGGTCAGTACATCAACCAGGGCTGACCAGAAAGCTGGGGATTCTCTCAGGGATTGCTCAGGCTCACTCTTGCAGGATTGTGGTTTTGGGGTTCCTTTTTGCTCCTCTAAAATCGCTATTGGCAGGGGGTGGGCAATTTAAATGTGTGTCACTCACTCAATCTATTATTATCATTACTATTTTAAGTTTATTTTACTTCAATTATTAAATTGTTCTTATCTCAACCTACGAGTCTCCTTTCCTTTACCCCTCCAATTCCCTCCCCTATTCCCTGGCTGGGGGGTGTGCGAGCGGCTGCATGGCATTTGGCTGATGGCCAAGTTAAACTACTACACCCATTATTCCCATTTACCAGAATAAGCAACCAAATCCACATTTGCTTTATCACCTCTTGTCTCCCACTGGATTCCTGACAGCATTTCCCCCAGTTTGAAGGCTGCCAGCATGGTGAGCTGGAGGCCAGTTCCCCAAGGACCAGGGCAGAGCCAGGATGACGCGCTGCTTGTGGTGTTTGCTCATCCCCGGCGGGGCCGGGGGCATCAGTAAAGTACAGAAAATGGTACCCAAATTTCATTCTGCATTTCGTTTAGTTCTCCATGAAATAATAAGTGTCTGCTGCCTCTGGAGACAGGAGAGGATCAAAGTGAAGCTTCCTCACACGTAACAGACTCCGAATACCTAATATTCCCTTATAAAAGGCCTTGTTTTAAACACCAAATACAGAGGCAGATCAAAGCTCAGCTTCTCATTTCTCTAACAGCCCTCAGAAGACTTCATCAGCCAGCAAGGCACACACATGCGTGCACACACGCACGGCTGACACCAATCCAAGGTACACAACTGGACTCTGCTAATTCATCTAAACCATCACCATGTGCTGTGGAAACAGCCAGGTGCCTTGTTCAGGGAGAACTCAGCCGAAGGAGCATCCCAAAACCACATCCTCCCTCCCCTGGGGTGTTGGGGGATCTCTCCTGGGAGGGGAGAAGGTTGCTGGGATGGGAAGTTACCACCTAAACAAAAGCTACGTGTGGAAACAGGGGAGGATATTTCCCCCCTTCTCTTTTAACCGGCTGCAACACAGGCGACGCCGAGAGCGGAGAAGCCATCCCAGACCCAAGCGTGGAGGAGCAGGCTTGAGGTGGTCTGGCTCAGGCTGAAGTAGATGCCAGAGCCTGCTTGAAGAGCAGCTGCCATCTGAGGACATTCGAGGAGAGATCCCAGCTGGGGCACTGAGCTGAGCACCCTTCAGCACATCCCAACTGCCACAGTATCAACAGCATCACCTTGCGCTTGCACCCAGTGCCCTGCTTGGCACCCAGGTTTCCAGCAACTCCCAGTACCTGACTTTCCTGCTTGATGGGGGGGGTGAGATCAGCCCTGGGCCAGGGGTTTGGTAGCACCCGTGGGGGCTCCCGGCGGGTCCCCGGGGTTCAGACACAGGACCCCCAGCAGGTCCCCAGGGCTCAGATAACAGCCAGGCTGCAGGAGGGGCCAGAGGTTCTCTGTGTCTCTGAGATGAAGAGGGTCAGGATGCTCAGCCCCTCACAGGACCTCCACACAATGTTGTCATTTTCTCTGCCTCAGTTTCCCCTAACCCAGGCAGCTGCACAGTATCTGCACTGCAGACCCGAAGCAATACTGATTTCCTCTTCATTTATCCCTTAAAAACCTTCTCCTGGAAGGGTTTTTGATAGAGCAGAAGCGTTTCTATGTTGCAGAGCATCTGCTCCAGGGCCAAGGAAGCAGATGGAGGTGGGGGAGGCTCACTCACGTCTTCCCCTCCCCACCAGCGAGCCGGAGGCTCTCATTAGCCTCACTGAGTCCTTGACGAGCCGCACAGCACAGAGCACGGGGGCCAGCCCAGCACTGCAGGGAGCCTGGCATGGCCTTGGAGTTCCGATGCTGCTGCTCTTCCCTCCCCAATCCATCTCTCTACATGAACAGCCGCGGGGCCAGCACCGCGTGTGACCTGGGGAGCTCAGGGCTGCAGAGTCAGACCTGCAGCTGAATATATTTTGTTGGGCAGGAGGTAAATACCAGCCCAGAGCAGGAGGGGTGGAGCAGGAGCGATGCACCGCTTGTGCACGGGGCTCTGCCTCCCTGCTTTGGGGTTTGGGGTGGTTTTTTTGCTGCTAATATTTTCCTCTCAAACTCAGAGGGGGACCTGACTGAACACATCCCACACCGTTCAGGAGAAGAGAGGAACTGAGTATCAAAGCTTGGTATTGCCTGTGATGGGCAGCTGGGGATGTGGATTAGCATCTTTACAACACCAGCAGGTCCCTCTTGCAGAGACTTTAGCACTGGTGAAAGGTGGGACGACCATCAGCCTCAGAGCCTGGAGCCATCCATGTACCACAGCCACATATAAGGAGCTTTGCACACTTCCCGATTCTCCCAGGGCAGTGGGAAGGGGAGAACCAGCCCTCCTAGCAAGCAGTGCCCTGAAGCACACGAACCTTCTGTCAACAGGTTGCCAGAAAAACTAATTTCTGGAAAATCTCAAGGAGTCAGCAATGAGGGACAGCAGGAAGAAGCCAACCAGCCACCCTGGCACCAGCTGAGGGTCCCTCCAGCCTCCCAGGGCAGAGGTCTGTGTGGCCCCACAGCCTCTCTTGGGACTTGTTTTACTTAGAAAAGCAGGACATCAAGTCCAAATTGCAGCTCTCTTGGGACTGCACACCAACTTTGCTGCCATCCAGAGGAGAGGTCACACTGCCCACCAGAAAGAAGCAGAGGAGGCAGAGCTGGCATGGGCACAGGGCTGCAATGAAGAAAAGGGATGTCTTGCTGAAGACAGGTATGAACAGAGTACTTCTTAGCATGGGCCAGCTCCCCAGAGACACCAGCATTGCCTCTCCTAGCTCAAATCCATGGATGGGACTGAGCCCAACAGCAGACAAGGACCAAAGCTCTATGAGAAAGTCTCTTCTGCAATATTTCTTACATTCTCCCCTCCTCTAACTCCTCTGAAGACTTTCCAAAAACAGGGGATCACAAGTGTAAGGAGATCTCATAGACCTTGAAGCCAGGAAGATGCGTAGTCCAGTGTGCTGGGACCACAGAAGGTGATGCCTCAGCTGTCCCTGCCTCTGTCCCTGGACCGATCAGATTTACTTCTCCACATATTCCAGCATTGAAACATGTCTGCTTCTCCTGAGCTACCAGAACAAGCTCTCCATTGCTTGACACCTATGGGAACGTCCCTCTAATAAACCTTGCCAAGGCACTATGAAACCTGCTGTCTTCCTTCTACAGGAGACAAACAAAGCCCATGACCACTTAACCAGTCGGCTTCAACAAAGCTGGAACAAAACCGAACCTACGCATCACCTAAGTGGAAACTTCCCGTCGCATCGGCTGGAATCAATGCCTTGACAGTATCTAATTAGGCTCAATCCTACAAAACCTAATCTGAGGAGAGAAACTCTGAGGAATCTCTCTCCTTGGACCTGATAACTGTCTCACAGCACCTGCAATGACACACAATCACGGTGAAATCGATACGGGAACATCATTGTAAGAATTAACCGTATCTGACAATGCATCCTTCTCTATTAGAGTTATGATCTCGTCCAATTATGGATCTTTGCTGAACTCATAATTATGAGTTTGGTACTGTGACTTCCCACTAAGCTATTGCTTTCCTTCCACGAGGGAGAGAAGAGTCAATGAAAGGATAATGGGAAAATTCCTTTCAAGGACGATAGCAAAATTTAGCCAGACAGGAGGGGAAATACAATGGGGACTTTACACAAGACAACTCCCTCGGTTGGCCACCACCGAACACGAACAAACCAGGTTCTCACTGCATCACTCAAACGCTCACGTAGATCTAAGAGCCAGCTCTGTGCAACTGCACCAGGCAGCTCTTCCTCCCGAATCCCCTTCAAACCCAGCCATCAAAGCTGCCCAGGTGAACAACAGCTTATTCAAAGAAAAAGAAAGGAATTCCTCCCGTTTCTCTCTTCCTTTATATTTACCCTACAATGAAGCTTAAACAAACAACCCAAAGCCAACGTATATATCAATAAGAATATCTTTGTACCCGGCATCCAGCACGAGCACGTTTCGAGAGACTGACAGAGCACTTGACCTCACGGGGAACGGCGTCAAGGCAGAAGGAAAGCAAAGATTTATCTGCTTTTCATCCGAACATGGTTTTCCACCCCTTCCTCTCGCACTGTCTCCCCCTTCCCTCATGGTAGCTGGAAAAAAATCCAAACTTCAGTGACTTTAACGTAACCAAGGATTTTTACCCGGCCCAGCATTTCAGCATAACTCATTGAAAAAACATTATTTCATCACTTCAGAAATATTTCCCCTGCACCAGCGACTTTTTGGGACCATTTCTTTTGTCCTTGTTTGCAACACAATCAATTTCTTCCTTCTCTAGCAAATCATTTTCCCCTTAAGGTAACTATGTTTGCACCGCGACGGGTAACTTTAACTCACAAATTCTCTCCCTGTTTTTCATCAAACTCTCATCTGAAACTCAGTGAGAATTCCTTGTGGTTCTAAAACACAGGGAAAAGAAAAAAAAAAAATAGAATAAAATAGAATAGAATAGAACAAA
>NW_010321374.1:0-775 GCF_000700745.2 Antrostomus carolinensis
CCATGGTCCAATGGAGAACCTCAAGACCATGGTCTGAAGGAGCTCCTGGAGGCCATGACACCATGGAGGATCTCAAGCCCATGGAGAACCTCAAGACCATGACACCATGGAGGACCTCAAGGCCGTGGTCCAATGAGCATCTCCAAGGCCATGACACCATGGAGGTCCTCATGATGATGACACCATGGAGAACCTCAAGGTCATGGTCCAATGGAGATCTCCAAGGCCATGGAGAACCTCAAGACCATGGAGAACCTCAAGGCCATGGAGGTCCCCAAGGCCATGACATCATGGAGGTCCCCAAGGCCATGCCATGAAGAACCTTAAGACCATGGTCCAATGGAGATCTCCAAGACCATGGAGAACCTCAAGGCCATGACACCACGGAGGTCCCCAAGGCTATGGTCCAATAAGGATCTCCAAGGCCATGGTCCAATGGAGAACCTCAAGGCCATGAAGAACCTCAAGGCCATGACATCATGGAGGTCCCCAAGGCCATGGTCCAATGGAGAACCTCAAGGCCATGAAGAACCTCAAGGCCATGACATCATGGAGGTCCCCAAGGCCATGGTCCAATGGAGAACCTCAAGGCCATGAAGAACCTCAAGGCCATGACATCATGGAGGTCCCCAAGGCCATGGTCCAATGGAGAACCTCAAGGCCATGAAGAACCTCAAGGCCATGACATCATGGAGGTCCCCAAGGCCATGGTCCAATGGAGAACCTCAAGGCCATGAAGAACCTCAAGGCCATGACATCATGGAGGTCCCCAAGG
>NW_010321375.1:0-11826 GCF_000700745.2 Antrostomus carolinensis
CGCCCCGCCCGGCGCTCCGGCTTGTGTTTCTTCAGCGACAATAAAATGGTTTTTTTCTACTTTATCTGTCAAGAAATTGCCCCTTTTCTACACCTGGGAAGCCGTGGAAGTGCGTATTTTCGCCTGTCGGTGTCTTGTCGCGAAAAGACTGAAGTTTGGGTAGAGAAGAGGCAATAAATCCCGAGTCCTGGAACCGAACGGACCATGAGAGAGCCAAAGTTTTGTGTTTCTTTATAAATTAGTAATTCTCATTTAAAGTTAACGTGAGACGGAAAACTCAGCGTTAATCTTCAGAGGGTCTTTTTCACATTAGAGAAGAAAGCGAACAGTTAGAATCTCATTCTTTAAAATAAAATGGTTTCAAAGAGAGTGAGGTAGCACAAACGCCCGTAAGCCGTGCCTCCAGTTCTACTGAGGTTTGTATCACTGGCTACTGCGAAACACTCAATTAGGAACTTTTTCTTCCTGTACTTCCAAAGCTAAAGTTTCCAGATGCTATGCATGAAATAATAGACAGCATATACTTTATTTACCTCAGAACGTGCTACTTTCTCTGCAACTCTTTGCTGTTGTTAACATAGCAAAAGGCTTTTTAATGTTAATGGAATAAATTGAGACATGAAGAACAAAGTTGAAAAGGTTTGTGACAAATCACTGAGCTTCATGCAAGTCTCTGGCACACAGAAACAGGCCACACTGTAAATAAAGCACACAGTGCTATTTCTGTAAAATCTGTTGGTATGATTCAGTAACATGGAAAAAAATTGTCAGAGATTGAGTCTGCAAGTGATGGGAAAGCACCATTTTATTCACATTTTGATGCCAAGCTAGGAAGAAAAATCACACTTTCTGCTCACTGCTCTTTTGCCACGTTACAGATCGAGTCACGGCAGCTTCTGTATATAAAACCTTTGGCTGCAGCACAAAGTGATGCAAAGCCCTTTATCCACAATGTGGTGTCTGCTCTATTAGTGTGCACACCTCCTTATCAGATAAAACTTTCTATATATTTTTGTGTCTCTGACAGGAGTTCCTAATTAATTTATGTTGAAGTTTAATGGCCATCAGCCAGTTTAGCACCCTCATATTGCTGCATTTTCACGTGATGCATCCAAACTGCACTTGCACAGCTCACGTGTGATGCTGACCAGACGATCGACTTCACTATTTCAACAAAATGCAAGATTTGTGAGTGGAAAAATATCACCTCACTCCTCTCTGTCACTCCACTACAAGGAAGGGAAATGAACCTCTTGAAGATTTGAAGATTCTGGGTGACCCTTCATCTTCAATTAATTCACAAAGTCCCATTCATTAAAATTTCATATAGGCAGTTTGACCTTTTCTCATACATTTATAGTAAAAAGAACTTTAGGAAAATAAACATTTTTTCTCTCCCACTTAGGTTTTCTTTCTAACTCTTCCTCATCACTGAGGTCTCCTAGCTAAGGAGTTATCCTCAGACAGGGAGAGTGAATAAGATGTCAAATTCAGCAAATCTGGATCTGGGATTTCAAAGCCATGTTGGAAGCAGGATGGTTTATAGAGCAATGTTCACTGGGAATTTTACAAAGGCAGGACAATTTGACTGTAACACATTTACTTCATGTAGTAATAGGGGGGCATAAATAATTGAATAGTGAAATTATTATAATCTCCTAAAGTCTCCTGAAATCAGGTGGATGACTGTATATCTGCTCTGTCCCGCCTAGGTCTGGTAAAAGCCCTCATTTCATTTAAAAACTAAACTCGTTACAGAGTCTGTAAGCTGAATCTTTTTATACTCACCAACTCTTTTCACATCACCAATGCCAATACTGGGGTTGGGACAGAAGCCTTTCTACCTCACAATAAAACAATTTCCCCCATTCTCTGCAACTCTTATTTTGCAAGAGTAACAATTCAGCACAATAGCACATTTTTCTCCGATCTGTAATTTGATATTCTCAAGACTGTTTTCCTTACTCACATAGTCAGATGGAATACAGCTGTACATCTCAATCCTGTACAGCAGTGATAACTACAGCAACCATCTCCAGAGGAAAAGCCTCTCAGTAGGTGCCAGAGCAACACTGTGACACACTGCTGTAGTCCTTGTCTTTCTCCACTTCTGAGGCTATCGGTTTCCATCAAATGTTAAATGGACATTTTGCAACTTGAAGTTATTTTTTGTAATTAAGTGCTTCTACTTATTTGATTTTCCACTTATGTGCTAACTCCATTATTCCCTTCCCTTATTGTTAAGAAGACAATATAGTCTCATGACCATCTCACAAACAAGCAGTCAAGCCATGTGTGTTAGTGGGAGGATGCAAAAGTACCAGAGACAAATCAAGGCATACAAGGAGAGCTGAATACAGTGTCACTTCATTCAGTAGTGAATACACAAGGATCATGGTTCACCCTCTTCCTGAAAATACTGCCATTCCTTGTGTGATTAGCAGCATGAAAAGCCTGAAGTTATGGTCCAGAGGTTATTACTTTAGTCATGATCAAGCTTAATTAGGATACATGGAAGCAGTACACATTTTGCTGCAATGCAGACACAAAAAAGGAGCAGATAGAGAGGACACTTGCTGGGAGAGATTCTCCTTCCCTCTTATGCAGCTGCCATCACAATTACAGCAAGCTTTGCTCCCTCACCTTAGAAGAGGTGACCATCCAGAACAACAGGATCTCAATGGTATTCCATGCTGTCGGTCTCCACATGCTCTGTCAGTACGGACAGAGGTATCTGGTAGAGAAACAAAGATATGCCAGCAAATCCTACAGAATATTTTTTGCCGGTTCTACCAATGTGAGCCAGCTCGGACTGCAGGGCTAGATCTGAAAGCCTCTTTAAAGTGCTTTCCAGCCAGCATGAAAAGTATAGATTATTATGAAAAGTATAGATTATTATAACCACTAATGTATGCCTACTAACTTGAAAAAAATATATAGTAATCCAACCCAAATTTAATGCCTGCAAGACAACAAGCAATTTTTGCAAGATTAAGGTAATTTTCCATTTATTGCATGTCCCTTTTGTGATGCTTAACCTGGCACTAGGTGACAAAGCATAGTGGCCACCATAGATGACATTACAAGTCCTAGGAAGAGCACCTTACAGAGGTTCAGTGTTTAGCTGTTTGCACACATACTGAGGATAATTCTTCCTGAATGTTTGCTCCTTTTCTTCCCCTTCCTTATGACTTTTCCACATGAATATCTAACTGCACTGCATTTATTTATTTCATATCACCACATCTTTTCCAAGCACTTAAAGCCCATCCCCATTTTGGAGATGGGAGAACTGAGTCATTTATCCACATTTCTTAAAAATGCAGTTACTTGGATCCTCCAATTTTTGCCTGGTTCAGGTTTTCCCCTCTCCTGCTGAGGTCCAGCTATACATGTTAACTCTTACCATTTCCTGTCAGAAAAATGGTTTAGAGATGATTCATCTAATTTCACAGAGGAAAAAACCAAAACCTGTTCAAAATGCAATGAATTTGTCTGATCATTTTAACTTTTAATTTGTCACAAACCTCAGCTCCCTCTCATACATACATAGGCCAGGCCAGGATGTCAGTCTGTAGGTGGGGTCAGGATCAGGCCCGGTGAGGGGTTCCAGGGTCACAGCCCCAGCCCTGATCATCAGGTACCTCCTTTGTGCTGTGGGGCCATGGCTGGGCAGGGCTGTGGGGAGCTGGAGACTGGCACTACTGTGGCATCACTGGGGCAGGGATTGAGTTCTGGGGGGCTGAAATGGGGTCCTGGGACCTGGGCAGAGTGGGGGCAGCCCCAGGAGATGAAGGGCAGGGACAGGCAGGGCTGGTGGTGCCCTGATGGGACCCCTCCTTGATGTAGCAGGGACTATAAAAGTCTCTCAAAGCTACTGCTTCAGCTTCCCTCTAGATCCAGACAGTAAGAGCAATTTTGGCCAAGTTGCATGCAAATGTTTGATCACAGTCTTAGTAGACAGAGAAGTAGATTTCAGTTATAACAAAACTCTACTGCCACTTGTACTTATCATTGACACTGGATGTATTCATCAGCTTTATGTTCAATATGGCTGAGAACAACAGTTCCTGTACCTCAGTTTAGTGATTCCCAACTCTTTTGTGATCAAACACATCAAAATATGAGAGTGGCTTGGCTGACCTTGTATTGGGTCCACAGTGGTCAGTTGGATCTGAACCACCCTTCCACCTTCATTTCATTGACCCTCTCAGGGAAACATCTGAAGAGGTTTTGGACTTGCAGTAGCCAGCTTCATTTGCCACACTGTCCTTCTAACTAACAGCACTTCCACTACTTCCAGCACAGTCACAAAGCCCAAAAGGGGCCAGCAGAAAGAGCCATTTGTTCCACCATTTAGCTGCTATCCGGAGAAAATGCTGACCCACAGTTTTTATCCGGGTGACAATATACAAACCTCTCTACTAACTTCTGATGGGAACTCCTGTCCTTTCCCGTCCCACTCTGAACCATGACACTCATGTCACAGGAGTGCCTCAGCCAGTTTTGTTTCCTCTAAGGAAACTTCTGTCTGGCCTGTGGCCCTTGGGGCTCACCTGCTCTCCATTGGTGCCCACCCTGGCCCAGGAGAGGATAACTGTCTTTACTTGCTATCAGCAGCTAAGCATATTAGCTGTTCACTGATTAATCTAGACACTTAAGAGCTACCTTTTGGACCTGTTTCACCTCTCAAGTACTGTGACCCACAGTCTGGGAAAAGACCTGCTTGTGGAAGAGCACTCACTGCATCTAGGCACCTCTACAGCCTCCATGGAAAGATCCTGCATTACTACCTTTGTTACTCCTTTACTAAACAATAGTTTTGACTCTTATATCTTCCCTTGTTCCACCATCAGTGACCCACAGTGCCCAAATACAACTTGCAACCCCTCCACTTTCTGCAGAGAAGCCAGGGAGATGAGCTGTCACCTCACAAAAACAAGCTCACAGTGGCTCAGCACAGGTGGACAAACATGCTTGAGGGATCAGAGATTGGCCCCTCTTCCTGTGGTGCTGGGTGGCAGGGACTGAAGATGATGTTCCCTGCACTTTTCCTAGAGGACGATGGGATGCAGAGTCTGCAAAGGAAAGGAGCAGTTTGGCACAGATGTCCAGCAGATGAAGCGCTGCCCTGAGCTAAGTGCAAAAATAGATGCTGGCATCACTGCACCTGTGAAAACAGGGCAGCTGCATGGAGCTGGTCAAGCAGACATCTCCAGAGAAGAGCTGGAGGAGGAGAGATACTTCTGGTGGGTTGTTTTGCCACCTTCTTCTTGAGCAAGTCTAACATGTGTTATGTAAAGTGCTTGGTTTTGAGACCCTGAATACATCCATGTTGCTTATTCCTTTTCTGCTAAACTCCCCTGGTAGTTTTGAATTGATGAAAAGCTTCTAAGAGTTTTTAAAAAATTACCTGAATGAAGCAATATTTTTTCATTATTGCTGGCATGTATTCAAATAAGATTTCCTATGACAACTGTCCCATCACTTCCATATTCAGAAAAAAAAAAGACATTTTTGTCCCAGGGGCCTTAGAAGGGAAAGATTCCTATTGGCCTACTGATGCCTTTTCTTTTCCAAGAAATATGAAGAAAAGAATGCTGTGGCCTTGAAGGCTGAATTAGTATTCCTCACATCAAGCTGTCTAGAATCAGAAGTATGATATACACTTAAAAATGGGAAAGTCTCACCCTCCAGTCTTGAAGAGGCTCAGAACAGGGGAATTTAAAATCACGGCCTGATCAGTATTACAAAAGCTATGCTAGGTCACAGGGTAGCCTTGGGAAGCAAGCACTCATCCAAAACTGAGGCCACCTACTTTCACCATTTGGTTCTGCCCACAAGGCAATGAGCAAACCACCACCATCCTCTCTACCTGTTTCCCTGCACATCAAGTGATAACAGGCACCTCTCAAGTTCGTTGAGATTGCTGCAGAAAAGCAAGAAAGCATGAGATGTCTGTAGCTCCACGTTAGTAATCAGAGGTCCTGGATCCAAACTGATGTGATCTTTGAGTATACACCAGGGAATGTTGTCAGCCACTATATGCTTCCTGAAACATGAAAGGTGGTGAGAAGCAAGCGGCCTGATTACAAATGCTTACTTGCAGTCCACTGTGCTAAGGAGGAAAAGACTCCTACTGAGGAGGAGATGTTAGGGAGAGAGACTGCTTTTGCTAGACTCCTTCATGACCACTCACCACAGGAAGTTCTGTCTATAGAATAGCTAAAGAAGAAAAAGTGTTTCAGGTGCAATACTTGGTCTGTACTAAAGCTGAAAGAAGACAGATGCTTATCTTCAGACATCTCTCTAAAGGTGCACAAAATAGAGGCCTGATCCTGCTTCCTGACTGCACTGTGTTCAAACAAGGGCTGACAATAAGAGGCCATATCCACTCTCTGTGTCCAGTTCCAGTTCTCCAAGCCTGCAAAGCTGCTTCAAGTGTGAAAACATTTTTCTAGAGCTGTATGAGTTCAGTACAAAATGCTGTCATGTGATCTGTACAGTCACTCAATCTCTGATGTGCTCCAAATATAAAATAACACTCAGCCTAGAGAAGAGCCCTAGGATTCTTCAAGAGATGTTAGTCTCATGGATTTGGATTAAAATCTGAACTAGGTATCAAGAATGCAATTTGTCCTTAAAGGCAGAGTCCACAACCAATCTCCAAAGCACATTTGTCAAATTCCCAGTCTTGATTCAAGATGGACATAATGCCCATCCCAACAGCCAAATACTCTCTAATAAATACTGAGTTCAGTATGGATGTGAGCAGCAGTACATGTATGAGCAATGTTTGGGAAGTACAGAAGGAAACCTTCCCTAAGCTGGTGGCCATCTGATGGCACCACCACAGTGCACAGCACCAGTTCAGGGAGGTCTGGGGTATCTGGAGTTGAGGGTGCTTCAGGAGAAAGTGTCCTTGCTCTGAGCAGCAGAAAATGGCAGAGCAGTGACTGCCCTCCACACTGCAGCTCTGCTGCTTCTCTTGTTAACCTATTGTGAAGCTTCTCAGCTTGAATGAGGCCTAGAAACACTAATTAAAAGGCTCCAGTCTGAATTACTGATTTATGGGTTAGGGTTCCTATTTTTTTTTTTTTTAATTATCCTGTCTGCCCCATGCTTTAGGAACAAACATGGATTAAGATGATACTTAGTGGACATCAACCTCATGTTGCATTTGTGTTGATATTCACTAAAACAAAAGCTTCTCTAAACAAACAACTGCACTGTTTCCTTGGCCAGTCATATTGTCAGCAAACCCCATCATCTCACTGTTCACCTGTTTTTCCACATAATTTAGGAACATGTTGAAGGGCACAGATCCTAGTGCAGACCCCTGCAGAGCTCCCTGGTGACCTTCCTCTTTACTCCTAAGTTTTTTTCAACCTTCTATCAAGTAACTATCCATGCTAGATTTTCCCTTTTATCCTGCTGCTGTTGACCTTTTTTTAAGGTCTTTTCAGAAACGCTTTTTCAAAAGCCTTTGGAAATCCAGGCAGGTCACATCAACCAGATGACCCTTCCTCACATACTAGTTGACCTTGTCAAAAAAACTCCAAGATGTTTGTAAGGCATGACCTCCCTTTGCATGCTGAAACTATGCTGACATTACTGAAAAGGCTGTGTTTATCTAGAAGGCTCTTCTCACCCTCATTACAGCTCCACCAGTCTGTCTGGCACAGCCAGTAGGCTTATAGACCAAGAGTCCTATGGTGTGACAGGCTCTCAGGCAGGACTTTTGGTGCTGCTGTGACAGATGGAGGACTTAGTACTAATTTTGATTTTTTTAACTAGCTCATCTTCTAATCCCTTTTTGGACAGGTCAGTTATATTTTAATGCTTAATCTGCTAAAGTTTATGTTATTTTCTGCATTCTTTACTCAGACACACCTGCAGCATTTTGAATGATGCTTTCTTACTCTCAACCCTACCCCCTGTTACCAGCATGAGCATCTTTCCCTTTTTCAGCCTTTCTGGGTGGGTGGTAGCCCTACGTGTTCCCAGCATGGTCACTTCATCCATCTCCACCCACCTGTGAGGATTTAATCCTCTTAGCTGTTTCTTTGAGCTTCTTTTTAACAAGCTCAAGGTTTCCAAAGTGCCTACCATATCATCAAAATGTGCCAGTTTTCCTGTCTTTTTCACAGGCTTCAAGCCCTGATGTTAAGACAATCACAGCACTGATTTGGTTCCCTGGCCTTCTTGTTGAATGCTACCCCTCTTGTTTTATGCTTTCCCCTGACGTGTGCTTCCCTAGAGGCTACAGAATTTTCTATGTCTTGTCCTTGGGAACATCATCCTGAAAAATGTCACCATCGGTTGTCTTTCCTTCACTCAGTTAAAAAGCTCACTGACAACCTCCTGCATGGTCATAGCCAGAAGCCCATTTCTCTTTTGAGGTCCATCCCTCTTGTGCAAGTGCTCTGTAGTACAGAAGTATTCCCAGCTCCCAGTTCTCAGCCAGGTTGTGAAACCACCATCCATGTCCCTCCCTAGTCCCAAGCAGTATACTGGGAGCTTTTCAGCAGTAGGAAAGCATAGACATTCTGGTTTTCATCTTCTTCCCCAGGAGCTTAAACATTGCATCCAGAGCAGCTTTTCTCCTTCCTTTCACTATGAGACAGGCACTGAAGTAGGCTATGACAATGCATTTCTCTCTGACTTATCCTAGGAGCCACTCATGTACCCTGTGAAGGTTGTTATCATCATGTCCTTCTCCAGAGTGGTGGGAAATTCCCCTGGCCCTCCAGCCCCTGTTCTTCCCCAACTGTGTCTCAAAGCAGGGAGTCAGGCTGGAAAGCTGGATGCTGGATCTGGCATGTGTGCACAAAGGGGAGACAGAATGAGTGCTGAGGGCCCTGTTGGGGATACTGCAAGGAGCAGTAGAAAAGGGTAGAAGAGAGTTCTGTGTATATGGTGTGGAGAAAGCATGAGCCACAAGACACATGGAAATGACGTACTTCAGCCTGGCAGCTTACTCCAGGGCTGTCCTCTGGAGCAGTCCTTCCAAGCCCTGTGGATGTGTCCTCTAACAAGGAATGGGATAGCAAGAGTGAATGGGAGAGATCATATGGTGAGGAGATGGGCTACAAAATAAGGAAAAGCTATCTTAACAGCTAAATTAAACATGTAACCATGTGTAGCCTGTGAGGAAATAAAGAGGAGATTGCTTTCCACACAAGCATTTCTTCTGCATAGTACTTGTATAGAATGTGATCCTGATGTAAGCACAAGTCAGAAGAGTGGTGCTTGGTAATCTAATTCTCCCCTGGTGCAGCTTAGGGCTTCCCCTTCTGCAGAGCTCCAAATGTCATGGAGCTAGAAGGAAATACTGTTGTTAAGATATATATATATATTTTTTTAATAGAATCTTCCTTGAAAATACTTTTTTTGTTATTTCAGAGGAGAACCTCCTCATCTCACCCCAGCAATTTCCAGCTGCCAGCAGAGAATCTTCTGGAAGTAAGAAGCAAAGTGTAAGGTAGAACCTGTTTTCGGTTCCCTCGGTGACCACAGGGTTTATCTTGGCTCCATCCAACCTGGGGAGATACAAACAGCTTTACTGTCCTCTATAGGTCTTGTCCTAGGCCTAGCTCAGCTAGACCCAAAAGCCAGGTCTTTCTTTACTGTTTGTGTCTATGGTGGGTTAGAAAAAAAAAATAATCAAATAATAGCTAAGGAAATATATTTTTTAAATTTTTTTTGTTTGCTTAATTTGTTTGGTTTTGGGTTGAGCTGAGATTTTTTTGTGTTACTGGACTGATTAAAAAGAGGCACTACTTGGTCTTTTCAAGGGCTGCATTTGATCAGATGCTACCAGAAAGTTTTACTACCCATCCAAGCCTTTGTACCTCCCAGAATGATGCCAATTTTATAAAGTATTTTTTAAAACTGCCTGTGTTTGCAAACTACAGGGTCACTCAGCCATGCCCTGCTCTTATGGCTTCTGCCAACTGTACAGGGCGTATCTGCAGATGCAGGGAAGTGCATTCTCTCCCAGGTTTCCTTTCCTCCCTCCCATGTCCTGATCATTTGTTCAAGAGGGTGTAGGAAGTGGGCCAAATCCACTTGGGCCAAGAGCATCTGCTGACCATCCCTGTAGTCTGGTGAAATTGTTTCAGGGACACTGGGCAGCAGAGAGCACACACATCTGAACTAGGAGCCTGGCAGAAACACCAAGCTCCCATCCCCATCATGTCCTGGCTCTGCAGCTGGCCAGCTTCCCCTGTTCTGGAGGCGCAGGCTCCCAGGCCTCATGGGAGTGGTGACTTGCTTTTGCCAGATCTCCCATTAACAGATTTGGTACTGTGCTTGAAAGATGCCCTCAGCTCCTTCATGAGATTACTACCCTCTCTTCATAAATTTCCCTTCAAAGAGGTTTGTGTTACTGATAGCTATTCTTTCTGATCAGGTCTGGGGAATGTGTAATAAGTAATTTCTGAGGCCGTTGCACCAGGTTATGTCTTAATGTTAATGTCAGCAAAGGTACAAAAAGATCTATCTGGCCTTTATTGAGGAAGCATTTCTCTTTCTTTCTCTCTCTAAGCACACTGGCAATAGGAGAAAATGTTTCCGATTATTTTCCCAGCCCTGGTGGGTTACCAAGAAGAATCACTTTGCAGCTATCATATTTTGAGAATGGAAGATCTGACCTGAAAAATAAAAGCACTGCCTTTACAAAAATAATAAAGATGTGGATTGGTTATGGGGGGGTTTTTTGTTTGGTTGGTTGGGGTTTTTTTCAGTTCAGTTTCAGCCATTTAAAGCTGAATCTTAGTCTCCCTGGGCCTAGAAGAAACCATTAGGACTGTGATGCAGTGATGTTGTCTATCACATGCTTTCCTTGCATTCCCAGGCACAGCTCTGCAAAGCCCTGTGTTCTTCTGTACATGTCTGCCTTGTACACGTCCTCTGCTAATCCTGAGAATGTAACTGACAACTTGTCGCTCATGAGAATAAGGGGAGACCACGTACCATGCGCTGCACCGTACAGGATCACCAAACCCATGGACTTTTCTTTCCCTGATCCCACACAGCTGGAATAAGGGTCACTCCATAAAAGTAGTACAGTAGCTGAAAACAGGCAAAAGAAAAGTTACTCTTTATACCATGAATAACTGGAAACTTACGGATTTTATTGTCTCAAAAGGCAGTGGATGCAGCTGGTGTGATGAGGGTCAAAAGGCACCAGATAAATCCATGGCTGAGAGGGGCCTATTACTAAAAGGGACTGGCAGGGATGTACCACTGCCACCCACATTCTTCCACTATAGCATCTCCTATTAGCACTGCAGAACACCAAGTGCTGGGTTACAGGGACCATCTCTGGCCCAGAGGAGCCTCTGTGGGACAGGACATTTGAAATTGGAGCGTAAACCTAACAAACCTGGGGGATATCGAGCGGGGTGGGAGAGGGATAAAGAATTGCTGTCTATAGTAAGTCACGTATTAGGGAGCAGTGCCTGAAAGAGATGGACTGAACTAGCCTTTGGGGATGTCTGTTTCTTCTCCAGACTCTAAAGGAAACTTCAGAAAGTTAATAAACTGGCTGGCGTGAACCTCTGAAGAGGGCTGAAATTAGGTGAGATGCATCTGTGTCTGAAGTTCAAGGTAACAGTTGTTAACTTCTGGACTTCTTCAGGCCTCTGTGTGTCTGTCATGTTTCCGCAGTGCCAGATGGGAGGGTTAATCAATGTAAGGAATTTCAGTATTTTGTTTTCATCACAGTCCATTTTTTATATGGAATGTTTCCTGATGAACTTTAATCCTGCTAGTAAAAGCTCAACAATATGAAATTAATAATAATTTAAAACAAAACACCCC